>NW_026068234.1:308240-309904 GCF_014885135.2 Alexandromys fortis
GCTCAGGCACACCTGGATCCTGGCCCCTGGCCTGGTGACCCTGAAGGCCAGGACCACTGTGAGAGTCTTGGCCAGAACAGAGGAGACGGCCACCGTGAACACCACAGCAAAGGTCGTCTGACGCAGGAGGCACGTGGGGACACTGGGGCGGCCAAGGAACAGCAAGGCACACAGGGCACAGAGGGAGAGGGAGATCAGCAGGAAGTAGCTGAGGGTTCTGTTGTTGGCCCTGACCACGGGGGTGTCCCTGTGCTTCAGGAACACTCCCAGAACCAGGAGAGCCAGACCAGCCAGGAAGAGTGCCACCAAAGCCAGCATGAATCCCAGAGGTTCCTCAAAGGCCAGGAAGATCTCTGTCCTGGGCAGGCAGCGGTCTCTGGTGTGGCTCGAGTACTGTTCCTTGGGACACAGGAGACATCTCTTCATGTCTACGGGAGACACAGACACCATTCCTACAACACAGTGCCAACTGCACCAGCTCGGAATGAAGGTGCCCCAAGCACTCCCTGCCCTTACAGCCTTTCCATCAAGTCATGGATTTATGAATTATTCTTGGTGACCAGGGCTGGGATGGGTGATATTAGAGGCAGAGGCACAAAGGAAAAAGCTGCATTTCTGTGTCTGTTTTATGTGAGAGTTTTTGTTTCTGTCTTCAGTGTCGCATGGAACTCAGGCTGAGTGCAGAGGGTGGCCATAAACTCCTAAGCCTCCTTCCTCAACCTCTTAAGTGCTGTGATTATACAAGTGCACCATTATACCTAACCTATGCTTGTGTGTGCAGGTTTGTGTGTGCACACATGTTTATAACTGGATGCATATGCTTGTCAAGACCAGACATTTAACATGTGATATAATTCCTCAATCTTCCCCCTAGCTTATATTTCTAATCAAACATATTTTTATATTTTGTTTGTGTGAGTATGTGTATGGGCTCAGGCATGCCCTGGTTTCCTAGTGGAGGTCAACATAACTTTCATAAACTTGGAGTTCTCTTTCTACAATTTGGGTCCCAGGGCCTGAACTTTTGCTTTCAGTGTTGACAGTGAATACTTTAACTGATAACCAGTCTCCACAGCTTCTTCTTTTATAATGACCTCTTTTATTTTGCTTGTTGACTGTTTTGTTACTACATATCTTTTGAAACCATGTGCATGTCTGGAATATGCAGAAGTCAGAAGATATCATCAGTTCCCCTATAACTGGAGTTATACTTGGTTGTGACCCACCATGTTGTGTTTCTAACTGTTGAGCTACCTCTATAGGCCCCTTTTCACCTTACTTTAAGACAGGGTCTCTTACCTAGTCTAGAGATCACTGAGTTGACTACACTCTCAGGCCACAATGCACAAAGATCCTCCTGTCTCTGGCCCCTTGGTGCTGAGATTAAAGGTCTCTTGTGTGAGTTCTTAACAGTTCATTTCAGTGAAACAGGACCAGTAATTGGCCAAATTAACAAATGTTTTAGACTGCGCTGTGTCCCCAAAACTCATTTATTGATGTCCTGCAACTATGCATTTTAAAATGAGATATATTTCTCATTGGTAAACTGGAGATGAGTAATAAAGGTTAAGTGAGGTCTCCAGGTTAAATTAGGTAGACACTAACTCCAACAGTGCAGCTATTCTACTAAGAATGTAGAGCTGGAGCTGGGGCTGATTGCACAT
>NW_026068234.1:313299-315595 GCF_014885135.2 Alexandromys fortis
CTACATATCTTTTGAAACCATGTGCATGTCTGGAATATGCAGAAGTCAGAAGATATCATCAGTTCCCCTATAACTGGAGTTATACTTGGTTGTGACCCACCATGTTGTGTTTCTAACTGTTGAGCTACCTCTATAGGCCCCTTTTCACCTTACTTTAAGACAGGGTCTCTTACCTAGTCTAGAGATCACTGAGTTGACTACACTCTCAGGCCACAATGCACAAAGATCCTCCTGTCTCTGGCCCCTTGGTGCTGAGATTAAAGGTCTCTTGTGTGAGTTCTTAACAGTTCATTTCAGTGAAACAGGACCAGTAATTGGCCAAATTAACAAATGTTTTAGACTGCGCTGTGTCCCCAAAACTCATTTATTGATGTCCTGCAACTATGCATTTTAAAATGAGATATATTTCTCATTGGTAAACTGGAGATGAGTAATAAAGGTTAAGTGAGGTCTCCAGGTTAAATTAGGTAGACACTAACTCCAACAGTGCAGCTATTCTACTAAGAATGTAGAGCTGGAGCTGGGGCTGATTGCACATGACTTTAATTTTAGGGGCATAGGCAGGTAGACGTCTACCAGTTCGGGAGAAGACTGATAAATGTAGTGACTTCCAAGTCAGCCAGGGCTGCAAGCAGAGACGGTGACTCAAAACCAAACAACAAGCCAAAAGAAGACACACACACACACACACACACACATAAACACATACACACTCACACACACAAACACGCATAACAACAATGAAATGGGAGCACCCAGTGAGGATATTCTCTTCCAAGGCCTCACACAACACCAACTCTGGGGAAAACTTGGCTTTGCTTTCCAACTTTCAGAAAGGTAAAGGAATAACTTCTGTAGCTGAAATAGTAGGGAATGTGGTGGTCCATTGCCACTAAACTTCTGGGAATAATCTCACTAATACAAAGCAAGAAGAAAGTCACAAAAGGACATCCGCCATGCTACTCCAATTATAGGAGGTTTGAAAAGAAAGTGAAATCATCAGTGTTAGCAACAGCTAGGGTTCTGACTACACGACCACTAGAAGATTGTGGAAGCAGTTTATGCCTGTTTCTTGATCAGGGGTCAAGGATGTGCAGCATTTGATAGAGGAGAATTCATTCTGCATTCTAATTATGGGTAGCACGCTTGTCTTTTAGGATAAAGCATTTACCTAACAATATCTCTTAGCAGAGCTCTGGCTGGTGTTCCATGGGACAACAAGGACTGTGCGGTGTTTTGGAGGATGGGTGTGAGGGTTTGACTTAGAATGGCCCCAAAGTCTCAGATATTTAAATGATTTCTTCCTACCTGGTAGATGTTGGAGGTGGATAGGGAGGTGAAACATTGTGGGATGAGGGGGTGTCACTGTGTGTAGTCTTTGAAAGTTCAGACTCACACACCTGGCCCACTCTCCACCTCACTGCCTGCCTGCTGCCTGTACATCAGAATGGAAACCCTCAGCTACTGCCTGGCACCATGCATCCTGCCATGATGGTCATGAACTAAGTAAGCTCCCAGGTAAAGCCTTTTCGTTTAGAAGTTGCCTTGGTCATGGTGTCTCTTCAGAGCAGTGGGACAGTAACTAAGACAATGGAGAAATACAGGAGGCTCAAAATTCCCTTTGGTCCCTCGTATTCCAGATCTACATGTCCTTACCTTTTTTGTCTGCAAACTGTCCCTCGGGGCAGGGACTGCAATCAAAACAGCATTGGGGGGCTCCCAGCCTGGGCACTTGGCTGAACCCTGGAAGGCAGCTTTCACTGCAGACAGAGGTGGGCACCTAGTAACAGTGAGCATAGTGTCACTGGTGACTCGTTAGGGATACAGATTCTTGACCTCACCCTAAGAACCAGAACAGGAAAATTCCCTCTCAGCCCACTAAATGAGATGCCTTTCAGAAACATGTCTACCCGAGCAGATGCCAGACTGGAAAGGTGCCTTTGAGTCTAATAAACAGAGCTACATGTGATTTACTTGGCTACGGGATTAAATACATAGCTAAAAAGTTTGATGTGTTGTCTTTCCAGTCTCTCTGGGGCTCCTGCATCAACAATTGAAGAGATGGGGGCAGGAGAGAAAGGTAAAACTACAGACTGCTCTTCCAGAATATCAGGGTTCAATTCCCAGGACCAGTACAGCAGCTCACACTGTAACTCCAGTTGCAAAGGATCCACTGCCCTCCTCTGGCCTGCACAGACACCAGCACACAAATATAGGTGCAGGGAAACATGCATACATGCAAAATAAAATATAAACAATAATTTGGGTATTGGCAGTCATTACAAAAGTCCATATA
>NW_026068234.1:317761-320745 GCF_014885135.2 Alexandromys fortis
TGAAAAGCAAGTGAAATCATCAGTGTTAGCAAATCTAGGGTTCTGACTACACGACCACTAGAAGCTTGTGGAAGCAGTTTATGCCTGTTTCTTGACCAGGGGTCAAGGATGTGCAGCATTTGATAGAGGAGAATTCATTCTGCATTCTAATTATGGGTAGCACGCTTGTCTTTTAGGATAAAGCATTTACCTAACAATATCTCTTAGCAGAGCTCTGGCTGGTGTTCCATGGGACAACAAGGACTGTGCGGTGTTTTGGAGGATGGGTGTGGGAATTTGACTTAGAATGGCCCCAAAGTCTCAGATATTTAAATGATTTCTTCCTACCTGGTAGATGTTGGAGATGGATAGGGAGGTGGAACATTTGGGATGAGGGGTGTCACTGTGAGTAGTCTTTGAAAGTTCAGACTCACACACCTGGCCCATTCTCCACCTCTCTGCCTGCCTGCTGCCTGTACATCAGAATGGAAACCCTCAGCTACTGCCTGGCACCATGCTTCCTGCCATGATGGTCATGAACTAAGTAAGCTGCCAGGTAAAGCCTTTTCGTTTAGAAGTTGCCTTGGTCATGGTGTCTCTTCAGAGCAGTGGGACAGTAACTAAGACAATGGAGAAATACAGGAGGCTCAAAATTCCCTTTGGTCCCTCGTATTCCAGATCTACATGTCCTTACCTTTTTTGTCTGCAAACTGTCCCTCGGGGCAGGGATTGCAATCAAAACAGCATTGGGGTGCTCCAAGCCTGGGCACTTGGCTGAACCCTGGAAGGCAGCTTTCACTGCAGACAGAGGTGGGCACCTAGTAACAGTGAGCATAGTGTCACCGGTGACTCGTTAGGGATACAGATGCTTAACCTCACACTAAGAATCAGAACAGGTGAGTTCTTTCTCAGCGCACTAGATGAGAAGCCTTTCAGAAAACATGTCTATCCGAGCAGATGCCAGACTGGAAAAGTGCCTATGAGTGTAATAAACAAAGAGCTACATGTGATTTACTTGGCTACGGGATTAAATACATAGCTAAAAAGTTTGATGTGTTGTCTTTCCAGTCTCTCTGGGGCTCCTGCATCAACAATTGAAGAGATGGGGGCAGGAGAGAAGGGTAAAACTACAGACTGCTCTTCCAGAATATCAGGGTTCAATTCCCAGGACCAGTACAGCAGCTCACACTGTAACTCCAGTTGCAAAGGATCCACTGCCCTCCTCTGGCCTGCACAGACACCAGCACACAAATATAGGTGCAGGGAAACATGCATACATGCAAAATAAAATATAAACAATAATTTGGGTATTGACAGACATTACAAAAGTCCATATACCCTGGGCATGATTTTCTCGATGCCTTCAAATTTCTTCTTTTTCTGAAACTACAGTCAGCCCTGTGGCTACATCATCGACTCCATTTCCAACTCAAAAGATATAGTTATCTCTTTTCCTTTTCTCTATCTCCCTCTGTGAAGCTATTGAGATTTACAGTTTGACTGCCCTGGTGTGATTCACTTAAACTCTCATAACAAAGTATCGTTCAACTTCAGTAAGCAGAATTGTACTTACTGACTCCCAGAACACAAACAAACAAGGAGAGAGAGAGAGAGAGAGAGAGAGAGAGAGAGAGAGAGAGAGAACTCTCACATATTCACAGTACACTCAGTGGCCTTCTCATTTACATTGGACCTGCCAAGGATGACTCAGTTTAATCTTAGCATAGCTCTACCTCCAGGCAAGGATTGTGAAGAAGGAAGTGTAGGGTGCTGACCATTTCCAGATCAAGACCATTGAAAAGTTCTTCATGGAGTCCTGAAAACATATAGTATGTGTCTTTCTTTCATACTTAGGAAATCCAAGAATGGGAATCTCATTCTCATGTGGAGGTCAAGTCATGGTCAAGGCCACCATTGACTGGAGAGGCCACCCGAATGAAGTTAGATAAAGTTGCAGAGGAGGGGACTCTTTCTTCACTGGAACAGGACAGGGAGCTGAGCCATTTCTATGTACCAGACTCCACACATAGACAGAACTAACCCAGCACTGTTTCTAACTTTGTTAATAAATGTCATGGTTTGAATCTGAAATGTTTCCCGAAGTCTCTTGTGTTGGACCACTGGTCACCTGCCTGTGGGTATGTAAAGAATGATTGAATATTGATGCTACAGTAGTTTCAATGTAATTGGCCAAAATAAGCTCATACAGAGAGGCACTATGGGAGATTTGACTTTGTTAAAAGAAGTGTGTCATTGTGGGGGTGGATTTGGGGTATCATAAATGCTCAAGCCACACCCAGTGACCCAGTTTACCTCTTGTAGCCTATGGGTCAAGATTTAGGACTTTCAGTTCCTTATCCAGGACCATGTCTGCCTGCATGCCACCATGTTGCACCAAGATGATAATGAATTAATCTCTGAAAATGGAAGCCTCAACAATGAAGTGTTTTTCCTTTCTAGGAGATGTTGGTGTCATAGTATCTCTTCATAGCAATAGAAACCTTAACTAAGACAGCAGATGGTTCCTGAAAATTGGGTATTGAAGTGATAGCCCTGGTAAAGCTTCTGCTTCAATAAACGTGGACCACGGGACAGTGGATTAGAAAAGCAGTAGGAAATTTTAAGTGATGCTTAGTGCTACTATTGCCATACTACTAGGAGCATGGGAGACTAAGGGGCTGATTGTGATTAGATTAACTGTTGGCCAGGCTCAAGAAGTTTCAGAAGTAAAGAATATTAATGTATTGCCTAGAGATTTTTCTTGGGCTATTAAGGTGAAGAGTGTGGCTGCTGTTTGCACTAGTCCACAGAGTCTGCCTGAGGCTAAATTGAAGAGTTTTGGATTAATTTCATTGGCAGTAAAAAAAAAATCTCAAAAAAGCATAATATAGACCCTGTCATGTGGCTATTAATATTAACTCTAATGAAATTTTCAAATGAAAAGGAGCAAGCTGAGCAAGGAAAAATACAAAATGTAAAATTTGAAGAGAAAAGGAATATCATGA
>NW_026068234.1:324489-328158 GCF_014885135.2 Alexandromys fortis
TTCCTTTCTAGGAGATGTTGGTGTCATAGTATCTCTTCATAGCAATAGAAACCTTAACTAAGACAGCAGATGGTTCCTGAAAATTGGGTATTGAAGTGATAGCCCTGGTAAAGCTTCTGCTTCAATAAACGTGGACCACGGGACAGTGGATTAGAAAAGCAGTAGGAAATTTTAAGTGATGCTTAGTGCTACTATTGCCATACTACTAGGAGCATGGGAGACTAAGGGGCTGATTGTGATTAGATTAACTGTGGGCCAGGCTCAAGAAGTTTCAGAAGTAAAGAATATTAATGTATTGCCTAGAGATTTTTCTTGGGCTATTAAGGTGAAGAGTGTGGCTGCTGTTTGCACTAGTCCACAGAGTCTGCCTGGTGCTAAATTGAAGAGTTTTGGATTAATTTCATTGGCAGTAAAAAAAAAAATCTCAAAAAAGCGTAATATAGACCCTATCATGTGGCTAATAGTATTACTCTAATGAAAATTTCTAATTAAAAGGAGCAAGCTGAGCAAGGAAAAATACAAAATGTAAAATTTGAAGGGAAAAGGAATATCATGACCTGGCATAGAGCTAAATCCTGTGTTCAACGTGATAAACAGATTAAGTAATGGAATAAAGTGAATGGGGAACTCAGGGCAAGATCTCACCCAGACAAACATCTAAATAGCAAAAATAAATTAAAGAAAGGCTTAGGACCAGGCATAATGGTGTATGTCTTTTATTCCAGAACTCAGAAAGCAGAGGTGGCAGATCTCTGAGTTTGAGGCCAGCCTAGTCTACAGATCCAATCTTAGGACAGTCAAACTTAGGCAGTTAATGGAACCATCAGAAACATAAAGATGGTAAAGATGTAATTGAATGAGAGGCCAAACTGCAGTAAGCAAGAGAACTTGGCAGTTTGGCCATATGGTTCTGGCATTAAGGATAGCAGAGAGAGGTTATGGAGTTTGCCTCTAAGACTAAAGAAAGCTGATGGGGCATGTGGTAGGGGAGTCCCTGGATGAAGGACTGGAGAGGCCATTGCATGAAGCATTGAAGGTGAAGCCTGAATTGCCTTGGAGACCCCAGGATGCTAGAGTTGCCAGAGCTATAGGAAACCTGTTGAGGAGAGCTGCTAACAAGGAGTGGAACGAGCCCAAGAGAGACAAGAGTGTTGTCGTCAACAAAGCTAAAAGTAGTTGGAGTTCTGCAGAGCATTTTAACATCTTGCATGAAGATACAAAGTTTTCCCAGCTAGTTTTCCATCTTGCTTTGGTCCAGTATTTCTTCTCTATGCTCCCTTTTAACATTTTTGAACAGTAATGTATATCTTGTCATTATATACTGGAAGAATGTGACCTGTTTTCTGACTTTGATTTTATATGAGATTACAGTTAAGAGATTGCATGAATCTCAGAAGAGACTGAATTTGGACTTTTAAACATGTTTCAGCTGTGATAAACAGTGAGAACTTTGTACAATGGGCTAAATTCAGTTTTTATTATAATATTGTCACAAGCTTAGAAGGCCAGGATATGGAATGTGGTGGTTAGAATGTAAATGGCCCACATAAACTGATAGGAAGAGGCACTATGAAAAGACATGGCTTTGTTGGAGAAGGTGTGGCCTTGTTGGAGCAAGTATATCATTGGAGGGGTGAGCCTTGGGGTATCATATATGCTCAAGTCATCCCAAGTGGCATAGTTCACTTCCTGTTGCCTACAGGTCAAGATGTAGAACTCTCAGCTCCTTCTCCAGCATGATTTCTGCCTATATGCCACCATGATCCATAAGGATGATTATGGATTAATAAACCTCTGAAAATGTAAGCCTCCTCATTAAATCCTTTTCTTTATAAGAGGTGCCTGGCTGTGGTGTCTCTTGACACTAATAGAAAGCCTAAGTAAGAGAATGCCTCTGGAATGATCAATGGATTAATTCCTCAATGGATTTGCAATCTGATAAATTAGTATACATATTAGAAATAGAACATGGGACTAGATTTAGGGTAGTGGGACACGGAGGTTATGCACTGGTAAGATGTAACTTGTGTTACAGTCTAATCTAATAAGATCCCTGCCACCTCACTTCCTGAACCACATGCCCTCATCAGCAAATTCTCCCACCACATGTCTGCTGCCCTGCATGACACACTGCCTCAATTACACACATCCAGAGCAATTGATACATCTGACCCTGAATCCCTCAAACCATGAGACGATTAAAACTTTTCCTCACTTCAAACTGTTCTCAGGTATTTATAATTGTGGCTGAAATAAACTAACACAGTAAGTAAACTGATGGTCTATGGAAAGGTAGTTAACTGAGTGTATCACTATCTTTCTCTTCTCAGAGAACAGACACTGAATATATTTCCAAGGGAGCACCAACTACAGATTCTCATTGTATTTGTACATCTTGTTTGTTAAAACCTTCCCCCATATCCATAAGTGTGGGTGGTGTAAATATGTATGCATGCATTTGTACACCTATGTGGACTCATGTTCATGTATAAACAAGCACATGTGGAGGCCCAAGATTAATGTTGAGATTCATCCTCAATTGCTTTTCCACTGTGTTCATTGAGGCAGAAGTTCAAAGGAAAACCCAGAGTTCACTGATACAGCTAGTCTTACTGGTCAGGTCTCTGTGGGCATCTCCTTGTTTCTATCTTCCAGGGATGAAATTACAGGTGAGACCCACTGCCCACTCAGCATGTACAAGTGTTCTGGAGATCCAAAGTCTGGTTCTTTATAATGCATACAAAACAATTTGACCACTGAGCAATCTCCCAACCCCACCTTTTATATTTTCCTTTTTGCTGGTGAATCAATATCATTCAGAGAAAGATCTCTAATGAGATAAACAGCATAGCCAGTTATAACTGATTGACCCAATCCAAAGCCTCATCAATTTGGTGCCGAAGTAGCAACGAAGACCCCTGACCTGAAATTTCCCTGTGACTTTAACACACTGGAATAAGTTCATCTCTGCATTCAGGAAACTCACTTGGATTTTGTTCTTCAAATGGACCATCATTTTGTTCCCCAAAGAGACTTGAGGGTCTATCATTCCTACATGGACTGAACGGAATACACCATCAGGGGTCTTCTGTCCTTGGAATATATCAAAGTATGTCACCAAATCTCCATTGGCATCAAATATAATTTCACTTCCATCGGGAGTCTTGAAGTGCACATTCCTAAGAGCTTGAAGCAGCTGAGGAAAGAAGGGAGACATTGTAGACAATCCAGGGGCAGTCTGGAGTCTTGTCCAAAATACCACATTTCATTCACCTCTGCAGTGAGACAGAGTCACTTCAACCAATGATTGGCACCATTGGGAATAAGGAAGATCAAGTATGTGTGATATAGTCAGGAACTCACAAATATATTTATCTCTCTCTTTCTCTCTCTATGTGTGTATGTGTGTGTGGTGTGTCTGTTGAAATAGGAGCGGCAGGGCTGCATCCCCGGCACCCGGCCGCCCGCATGGCTAGCTTATGCCCGAAATAATTACACGGAAACTGTATTCTTTCAAACACTGCCTGGCCCGGCTAGGTCCAGTTTCTTATTGGCTAGCTCTTACATATTGTTCTAACCCATTTCTAATATTCTGTGTAGCCCATGAGCTGGCTTACCAGAGAGGATCTTAACCTGCGTCTGTCTGGAGTGGGAGCATCATGGCGACTC
>NW_026068234.1:330583-348715 GCF_014885135.2 Alexandromys fortis
AGCGGCGGCAGGGCTGCGTCCCCGGCACCCGGCCGCCCGCATGGCTAGCTTATGCCCGAAATAATTACACGGAAACTGTATTCTTTCAAACACTGCCTGGCCCGGCTAGGTCCAGTTTCTTATTGGCTAGCTCTTACATATTGTTCTAACCCATTTCTAATATTCTGTGTAGCCCATGAGCTGGCTTACCAGAGAGGATCTTAACCTGCGTCTGTCTGGAGTGGGAGCATCATGGCGACTCTCTGACTCAGCTTCCTTTTCCCAGCATTCTCCTCTGTCCACTCCGCCTACCTAATTTTCTGTCCTATGAGGGCCGAGGCAGTTTCTTTATTATCAACCAATGAAAGCAACAGATAAGATACAAGACCCACCTCCATCATGTGTCTGTGTGTGTGTGTCTGTGTTACTGTATGTGTGTGTGTCTATGTCTGTGTAGATCACTCAAACCATGTCACAAACACAGATAAGAATAATGGGCTAATGTAAGTGAAAAGGATTAATAAGATTCCTGAGCAAATGAGCCAATAAGTTTATTGTTAAGGTAGACGTCTGTGTGATTTCTTTGAGACGTAACAGTTGTGAGAACCAGGCAGGACAGAAACTCAGACAACAAATGGCGCCCAACATGTGAACAACTGCATCCACATAAAGCGTGAAAGAGCACAGGAAGTAATTCTAGACATAAAATAATAGAGTTAATCATGTCTTACTGATAGCAGGATTTTCTCAGGTGGGTTCTGCTTGTCAGAGAATAGCGCTCTCATTTAAGAGAGACTTCCTGACTCAGCTTTAGCTGCAAAAGCTTGCAGCTCTTTAAAGAGGTCCTGACATGAAACACTTAAATGGTGTTGATGAAAAGATAACCATATGCTTTTTGTTGGTGGCAGGAAACTTGAAATGCCATAGAGTCTTGGCAATAAACATGGCTACAGCCAGTACATCCACAATGAGGCTAGAATCTCATAAAGCTAAGGAATGGGCTGGATCCAGCTGTCAAAGCCATGGCCTTAATCCTACCAATATTGCTTAGCAAATTAAAGACTCGTGTGGTCAGAAAAAGAGAGAGATACAAAGATTCAAAGAGGAAGAAAACCTCTAAATGCTTTACAGTGTGTAAAAAATATATGTAGGCTTGGGGGAAAAGGTTAAAGTCCTTAAAATAAAAAAGAAAGAAAGAAAGAAAGAGTACTTGGGTGTGGTGCTACACATCTATAATCCCAACACTTGGGAGACAGAGGCAGGCGCAGACCTCTGTGAGCTCAAGGCATGGTTGCATATGCCTTTAATCCCAAAGATTGGGAGGCAGAGGCAGACACAGCTCTTTGAATTCAAGGTGTGGTAGCACACACCTTTAAACCAAGCAATTGGGAAGGAGAGGAAAATGGATCTCTGTGAGTTCAAGGACAGCCTGGTCTACAGTGGGACTTCCAGGACAGTCAAAGATACACAGAGAACCTGTCTCAAAAAGCAAAATATTAAAAATAAAGATAAAAGAAATAGAGGTTAAAATAAAGCCACGTAAAGATGAAAAATACACAGAGAGTCTGGATACTGTATGTTATTATGCTCTCTTTGAATTGTTTGAATGCTGAGGAAGGAGTGAAAGCTGCTAAAAGATATTTGCTTATAAATGCTGCTGAATTAATCCAAGATAGGTATTTTTTTGAAGGCAAAAGATATGTTACTTTGGAGAAGAAATTTTGCTTTTGTTTCCACAGGAAATGAGAGGATGAGGGTTCATTCTGAGTTAAGAAAAATCAGGTTTGATCAAGAAAGACCACCTGAGAAATCTAGATAGGAACAGATGGCCCAGATGTCTGAGTTCAACATCCAGAACAGTCTTGAGATGATCAAGCCTCACAGGATACTCCAGTCAGGACTCGGTCATAATACTAAATTTTCTTTAGGTCCCCATTAGATTATCAGCACCACCCACCAGCAGAAAGTAGCCTGGAAAACTACACCCACATTCCAAAAAAAGGACTATGGATGTCCTTGGGTTTTTTTAAAAGGAGAGAGAGAGAAAGAGAGAGAGAGAGAACGAGAGAGAGAGAACGAGAGAGAGAGAGAAAGAGAGAGAGAGAGAGAGAGAGAGAGAGAGAGAGAGAGAGAGAGAGAGAGAGAGAGAGAGAGAAGTGGTAAGGGACACGTGTCTATATTCTGTCAATGATGTGTTAAATAAGAACTGATTGGCCAGTGGCCAGGATGGAAGTATAGTCGTGACAACCAGACAGGAAGTAAGTTGGGTCAAGGAGAATAGGGGAATTCTGGGAAGAGGGAAATTCCCTCTGGAGTCCTGTCTAGCACAGAAGAAACAAGATATAACTATGCCACTGAAAAAGGTACTGAGCCATATGGCTAACACAGATAAGAATAATGGGCTATTATAATTTATAAATGTTAATAAGAAGCCTGAGCTAATAGGCCAAACAGTTTATAGTTAATGTAGACCTCTGTGTGATATCTTTAGGACTTAAAGATTGTGAGAACCCGGCCGGACAGGAACTCAGACAATAACTCACACTTTATACACGGAGAACAGTTCTCAAGAATGTTTTCTCCTTCTGCTGCCATGTGAGAATTGGTAATCAAACTAATGCTTGAGGACAAGTCCTTTGCCCACTGAGCGATCTTAGAAGCCATAAAATTAAACCCAAAAACATGACAATGTGGTTTCTGCTACAGGGTCTCATTTGGCTGTGCATTATTGTCCTCAGTCTTCCCATCACACTCAGAAGACTCCAAACTCTAGGAAGACCTCCACAGACTGGGCTCAGCTCACCTAGACTGCCCACTGACTCCAACCAGTCTCCCACAGTTCATCAGTCCCACCCCGGTGGCTCTTCTGTTTGTCTCCATTCATGGCCCTGACATGCTGGACCTGCCATCTGCAATGTTATCATTTTTACCCATGGTGAGACTTCTCATCCTCTTGTCTGAAACTCAGATACTTGCTGACAGAGAAAACTACCCCAGTCTTTCACTTTCCTTCACTTGTTCATACTCAGTCTACTTTATATCCTCATCATTAAGTATTCACGGACAGCTTGACACTTACATGTTTTAATTTTGTGATGAAATCTCCCTTTGTAGTCCAAGTTGGCCTCAACATTCTGTGTGCTAGTATGATAAACATGGGCCTCCAAGCCTGACCTTCTGCAAATTTTAATCTGTCACCCCCAGTCAAATGACAAAAATTATCACTGTTCTTCCTGTTTACAACCATATGTATGTTCACCAGGCACACACATTATACTCAGGTTATCTGAGTGATGGTAATGAAAACACACCTCCTCTTTGGCCACCATTCTCACTGTTTACCTCATCAGTGAGCAACATGTCTTCCAGGAGTCTTCTTATATATCTTGAACTAAGATAACCTGAGCAGCTACAAAAAGATGGATGGATAGATAGATAGATAGATAGATAGATAGATAGATAGATAGATGATAGATAGATAGATAGATAGATAGATAGATAGATAGATAGATAGATGATGGATAGATGGATGAGGTGGATGATGAATACGTGAATGCATGGATGGATGGATGGATCTATTGATCGATGGATTGATGGAAATACAAAGAGACAGGCAGGTAGACAGATAGACAAAGACTCAGGGCAAAATTACCAACATATACACATGTATGAAATTATCAATAATATTTTTAAATGCAAAAATAGTAAAAGCTTTGGATATGGCTCAGTGATTAAAGCACTTGTCATAAAAGCCTGAGGATCAGACTTCAAAACACAGAACCCACCTAAATTTCAGGTGGATGTGTCAGCCATTCTCTAATTACATTCTCAGAAGGAGGAGACAGGAAATGCATGAAAAAGCTGACTAACGAGACTAGACACATCAACAAGTTCTGGAACTGAGTGAGAAACCATGCCCCAAAAAATAAGATGGAAGAATGATTGAAAGGTGATTCCTTGTCATCCTCAGATATTCTCACAACAATGTACAAGTGGGTGCACATCCCATCCACATGTGCCTCCATGCCCACAAACATGTGCCCATATACATGTCCCATACACCAAAAAATGAAAAATAAATGGCATTTGATATCTGTTTGAAATTCTGAATTGCAGCACATCTACACTAAAAGTCATCCACTGTTTATCAAAGCTTAAATTTGCGGTATTAAAAACTCTATGATGTGGGATGCCCTTCTGTAAGCTGTGAATATGTATTGATTTTATTGGTTGATGAATAAAGCTACTTTGGCATATGGCCAGGGAGAATATAGTCAGTCAAACTAAATACAGGAAAAAAGAAGGAAGAATCCAAACAGATGCCAGCAGCTGACAAAGCAGCAAGATGTGAAGTAACAAGCCACAAACTCATGGTAAAATATAAAATAATAGATATGGGTTAATTTAAAAGTAAGAGCTAGTTAATAATAAGGTTAAGCTAATAGATCAAACTTTTATAATTAATATAAGCCTCTGAGTGTCTATACAGGAACTGCTGAACAGGAAAAAACACTTACATGTTTACTGTTATGTGAAATACTAATTTTACTAGGCATCCTGTATTGGTTAAATCAAGCAACCAACAGGAACTGGACTGTTCTGAGATCCCACACATGGCAGGGATTCCTTGGCCACTGTTCCTTCTAAGAAGCCTCTCAGTAACAACTATGAAGCATCCTTGCTGAAGCATACAGTCAGCTGCACCTCTATAGCTTAGTCAGAGTCAATGTCCTCTTCCCCAACCATCCCGCAGTCATGGACTGCAAACATGTTTCTCTCACCTGCCAGGGCTGGAAGTCCTGGGAGTCTGTACTTTTCCCATCCTGCTGTCCACTGGTTATCACGTCGTGCAGGGCATGGGCAATGCTGTAGACAGCTGTGTAAGCTGCATCAGTTCGACTCACTTCTGGGAAAGGATACTGCTGGTTTATCAGACTCTCATTCCCTGAGCACAGCTGGACACCCTCTGTCACTGGGCTGCTCTGGTCGGGCCATGTGCAATCAAAGGTGATCTCCCAAAACTTCTTTATGAACATGTCTTCTGGAGTCTGGCTGGGGCGCAGGTTAGCAAGGAACTCAGGGAAGCCAGTAGCCCTGCTGCTGTGAAACAGAATGCCAAATGTTCCAAACAATACCTGGGAAATGCCTGGAATAGAGAGGGCAAGTGCCATGTGCGTAGTGTCCTTGCTGACCCAGACCTGCCCTGAGACAGGGACACCCAGTAGGCCATGAAGAATAAGTAGGAAATTGGAATTACTTAGGAAAACCAGAACAACCCTGGCTGTGCATTTCTGCATCTTCTGGACAATCTCTCCAATCTTCCCCATGGACTCATGGGAAGGGACATGGAGGGTGAACTCAATGCACACACCAGCTGGACTCAGCTCCTGATTGGCCAGAGAGCTGGCCTGCTGCCCAAAGTCATCATCATGGGCCAGAATGATCACCCAGGACCACTGAAAGTGAATGATCAGCTGGGTCATTGCTCGGCAAGATGGAAGGTCACTAGTCACGGTCCGAAGGAAAGATGGGAACTGGATCTTGTCACCTAGGCTGGGTAGTGAGGACGAATAACTGACCTGTCAGAGAAAAATCAGACAACAGAAGGGTGGATAAGACTGGGACTATTCATAGGCTGATGATCTGGTTTGAAGGTAGGAAGTAGGGGCCTAGAGACATGGCTCATCAGTTCAGAGCCCTTGTTCTTCTTGTAGAAGACCCAAGTTCAAGTCCTAGCACACACCAGGTGGCTCACATCTCTCTATAACTCCAGATCCAGGAAATCTGATACCCTTTTCTGGCTTTCTCCTACAACTGTGGCATAGACTCACATATATAAACATACACATAAATGTATATTAATTTTAAAACGCAAATAATTTTTAAGAAAGGACTTGAGCATCCTGTATTGTGATGGTCCTACAAGCAGTTGTGGCCTCTCACTGGCTGCTCATCCCAGACACAGCCCTTTGGCTTCAGGAATGAAGCTCAAAACTTCAATGAATGAGGCCTTACCTGCTCTCCTCTCAGTATCTGTCCTTCACCTACACCCTCATATTTGGTTTCTGCACCTCAGTTAGGATTAGTGTGACTCTCTGGTTAGCACACAGCTGTGATGTTGTTCTTTTTCATTTTCGTGTGTGTGTATGTGTGTGTGTGTTGTCTAGCAGTACATGTGTGGAGGTCAGGAAACAAATTGTGGGAACTAGTTCTCTTCCACCACATGGGTTCCAGGGGTTCAAACTCATGTTCAGGCTTGGTTAGCATCTTTACACCATCAGCCATCTTGCTATCCCTAGTAGGAATCAATGGGTCCCAGGTACAAACCAACAGGCACAAACAATGATCAGCTCTTCTCACACCACCATTGTGAATTTTTCCAGCTTCCAGACAAATAGGAACCTGATTTGTCAAGTTGTTGAGGAAGACTTGATACCATGTTTTCAAAAGAGAGATTTTTAGAAGATGTGATAACTGAGGGATCTGTGTCTGTGTTTGTTTTGAGGGACACAGAATGTGGCTGCTCAGCATCAGGGTATGAGTGTAAAAACTTCTCCTGCCACTACAAGATGAGGAAAAGACTTATTGTCTCAACACAGAGGCCCTAGTGGTTCCTATGCAGGGATAAGGCTGACTCAGTCTCATTCGTGTGGTCATGACAGCCTATGCAATAAAATAGAAGATATTCAGTAAGTTTTGATTACAGACAAGCAATGATCATTTTTGTATAAGCTTACTCCATTAAAGACATTAAGAACTAATAACAAATTATAGTTTATGGAAATTTAAGGTTAGATTATAAAAAATTCGCTCTTTCCGTAATATTCAAATTTGTATTACTTTCTATGCATGAATGTTTTGACTGTACAAATACATGATTGTGCACCACAGGTGTGTCTGGTGCCCTTGGAGGACAGAAGGACTTTCATTAATGGAAAAGGAGTTGCAGATACTTATGAGCCACTATTTGGGTGCTGGCAATTGAAAGGGGGTCCACTAGAAGAACAGACAGTGCTCTTAACCTCTGAACCATCTCTCCAGTTCCTGAAACTGATATTTAACTGAACCTTATCAGGAAGCCCAACAAGTTTAAAAACTAGAAGCTCTTGAGGTGTGTTTAATATATTAATTTTCTGTTCAGGACATGATAGAGCATGTCACTTAGGATTCAGAGGCAAGGGGGACAACAGAAATCCAAGCTTGGGCTACATGGAGAGTTTCTGTCTCAACACAAACACACACACACACACACACACACACACACACACACACACAAACCTGAAATAACATAAATGAACCTTTCTTTTGTAAATGACACTATACATAGAGCAAGAAATGGAGACTTTAATCATGAAGATATGCCAAATTGTGATGGGATGGATATATGCTTAAAGGTTAAAAACACCGGCTGAAAAATCCTGAGGATAGAGCTCAGATTCCAGTACCCACATAACAAGATAGGCATTGCTTTCATGGCTACAACATCAGCTCAAAGAAGGGCGCAGTCAGGATGTTTGATGGAAGGTACTTCCAGCCTAACCAAGGAAACATGCATCCTAAATTAAGGGAGAGATCCTGCCTCAAAGCGATAAGTGGAGAGGGAAAAGTAGGCCATCAGATGGCCTCTTACAGCCTCCATACCTACGCAAGGGTTAACACACTTACAGAGAGAGAGAGAGAGAGAGAGAGAGAGAGAGAGAGAGAGAGAGAGAGAGAGAGAGAGAGAAGCATATACTCACAGGCACACATGCATTAATTATGCCAGAATTTCAAAGAAAGAAATAAACCTTCCTTCAGCCAGGCTTGGTGAAACACACCTACAGTGGAGCATTGGGAGGCTGAGGCATGAGAATGGATCTTCAATTTCAAGGCCATCCTATTCTACGTAGTGAGTTCTAAGCAAGCTAAGTTTTCTCATTAGAGACTCTGTCTCAAGAAACACAATTACAAACTTTACAGAACCCTAGAGTTCAGAAGCACTTTAGCGAGAATCTATCTTAAGGAGATTATAGATAAGACCTTGGATACGGTTTTGGGAATTACATGGGCCCAGCTTCATAGGACTTGGAAAGCCCATCTGGCAGGGAAAAATATGTAAAACTATGAGTCACACAAAGAGACTGGTATTTACGCCAATTTAGAGATTTCATAGGGAAAAGCAAATGGATTTAAATCATAATTTTCATACAATGTTTATGTTAAAAAGTAAAGCGGAATATATATACATATATATCTGTATATATGCATATACAAAAAGAGATAAAGCGTCTCATGTAGCCAAGGCTAACCTCAATATCAATATATAGCTAAGAATAATATGGCCCACTGGATGCTCCTGTCTCTACCTCTTGACTGCTGTATTACAACAGCACTAGAGATAAGAACCAGGGCCTTGTGTGCTAAGCAAGTGTTCTAGCAACAGAGTCACATTCCAGAGCCTTGGGGAGTATGATGGTTTGAATCTGAGATGTTACCAGAAGGTTCACATGCTGGACACTTGATTTACAGAAGATGGGCTTCTTGGAAGTGATTGGATCATGAGGGCTCTGATCTGATCAAATGGAGTCATAGTGGTGGCATTTTATAGACCCCATGGAAAGTAGGTTGGAGGAATCAGATCTCTGGCGCTGTGCCCTGATGACTCTGTCACTCTCCTCCTGACCACTTGAGTGTCTGTCCCTCCGCACATTTCTGCCATGAAGCTCTGTGTTAGCACAGGCACAGAAACAGAGGCATCTGATGACCCGGGTATGAAACTGCAGAAATTCAAACAAAAGAAATCTTTCCTCTCCTAAGCTGTTTCTTTCAGGCATGTCTGTCACAGCAAGGAAAGTCTAATAAGCATTTTAGTGATTGAATAAATGGTTCAACAGAGTTGTCAATTGACACAGGAATTTTATCTACATTGCTAGAATAACCAAAAGTATAGGAACATAAAAAACCCTATAGTCAAATATTCCCAGAAAGAGTATTCTTGAGCTGCAAAGAGGAAGCAACTGTGGTAGTGATGGCTCACTGGTGTGAGAGAAACACGTGACAAGGAGCAACGTTAGGGAGGAAGAGCTGACTTAGGCTCACGGTTTGAGAAAATACAATCCATGGGGTGGTGTACACATGGCAAAGGACAGCTCGATGGAAGCAGATGTGGCCCTGGTATAACAGGAAGCAGAGAATATACAGAAAATGGGACCACCAATTTTAGCCTGAATCCTACCTCCTCCAGTGGCTCTCCTAATAAAGGTTTAAAAACCTTCTAAGAAAGGCCCAGGCCTGGGGGATAAGTCTACAAACACATGAGCGTATTTCATATTCAGAGGTAAAGGAACTGATAAAAGGATAAACAATTCATGGCCTTTACATGCAAAAGATTATAAGTATTCTTAAGGAGAGAAATGTTAGCACTTGCAACAACATGGATGAACCTTAAGGCATGTTCAGTGAAAGAAGCCAGGCCAGACACCTACCTATAGTGTGAATCCAGTCATGTAAAATGAACAGAAAAACCAAATCCACAGACACAGAAGTTAATTTAGAGGTTGCTTCACATTAGGAATGATGGGATGTGGTGCCAATGGGCTTGCTTGTAGGAGGTGTCTCTTTGCAGGAAAAAGAACATGTTCCAAATCACCTACGGTAATCATGCTAAGATATAAGTCACTAAATCATTCAACTTAAATAGATAAATTATCCTGAAGTCACCTCTTCAAAACTATAAACTGAGAGGTTTGCCATATATGGCCACGCTGTGGAAATGACAATAATGGGTGGGTTAATGGGAATATCCATGAGGTAGAAGAGACCATTGGCATGAGCTCAATTTTCTAGACTCAAATCTCAGCTCTGCTAGCTAGAGCCAGGTGAGATGACTGATAAGCTGTTTTTTTTTTTTAATTTTCTTTGTTGTTTGTCTGTTTGTTTTCTTGCTGAGCTGGAAAGATGCCTTCGCAGGTAAAGGTGTTTACCACCAAGTCTGGAAAATTGTGTTTACTTCCCAGAACCAACGATGAGGAAAAGAACTGACTCGCAAAAGGTGTCTTCAAACATGCAGATGGGCACAATGGCACTGGCGTTGAGTATTAACACAAAACACACACAAATAATAATAATAATAATAATCATCATCATCATCATCATCGCTGTAGAGATGGTTCAATGGTTAACAGTACTTACTACTATTTCAGAGAACTGAGTTTCAATTCCCAGCACCCATGTGGCAGGGATAAAACATCTGCAATGCCATCCTAGGGAATTCCATGTCCTCCTCTGATTTCATGGGTAATAGGCACAAATGTAGTACATGTGTGCATATAAATATATACACAGATGCATGTATACACACATATGTGTGTATAAATATTTAAAAATATGCGTATATTTATATGTATGTGTGTATGTATGCATGAAGGCAAAATACTCATAAAATAAAAATAAATAAATCTTTAAAAATATTTCTTAAATAAAAAAGAAATGTTCTCAGTTTCCTGGTCAATGAAAGGGATGCCAGTTCTCTCTAAACTATCTTTATCTGTATATGGAGGGGAACCATGTTGCACATGGAGAATACTTGCAGGGATCCTGGCTCCACAGCAGAGCTGCTCACACCTGTGGCCATCACCATCTGTTTCTCTACCAACATTAAGGGACTGCACTACATTCATGAAGGAAGAAGGCTTGAGTAACTCACCTGGGGAAACTTGTACAGCCCCAGAAGTCTGGCCATGGAGACAGACAGGGATGACCGTGTGTCCCCAACCAGAGCAGCCTGAGGAGAGCCATGCTGGCAGGTATAGTTGGGGATGGGATCCTCCTGCCTCGAGAGAAAGCTCATTGTCTCGTGGACGGCTCCATGCACTGAGTCCCCAGAGTTTCGAATGGAGAAGCCCAGAGTCAAATTGGGCAACAAGTGAGCACTCCTATTGATCTCCTCGATGGCAAAGACGAAACTCTGGGCCACGCGGTAGCCCCACTTGGAAACGCTGAGGGAAAGAGAAGCCCACATTTATCCCTCATGATGGGGTAAACTGAACAAGAATAAACACAGGGACTCGAGAGATACAAGCAGAACAACATCTCCACAAGTATTTCTACATAGATGTGCAGAGGAGCACAGTTCAGATACTCAAAGGGGAGCCAGAGGGAATGTGGAGCCAGTAACCAGAGGGGACAGTTTCAGAAGACAGAATGGATAACTGAAGATCTATTGAATTAGCTGGGTGTGGTGGCACACTTGTTAATTCCAGCACTCTGGAGGTAGAGCCAAATCCAGGTACCAAGAGCTAGCTACATAGATAGAGACCCTGTCCATGCAAACAAACAAAAAATTTATTGCACAGTACATTTGGTTAGAATTAACAGTAACATCTATTTCAGAATTGCTCATAGTAAGAGCCAGAAGACAGGGAGAAGAGATGTAAAATGCTTTCTTTGGTACATGATTTGGACATAACAGACATGTGAGCCTGCCTAAAGCCAATCATGCATGGGAAATTTTCATCTGTGGCCCTAACCATTCCCCGTTGAACTATTCGCAATGGATATATTCTGGGGAAAAGACACTCATTGTAGTCAGTCATGTTCCAAACAGTGAACCCACAAACTTCAGTACACAGTTCAAGACCTGCAGCCATATAGACAGCCTTGGGTAAATTTGGAGGGTCATAGCTGGGTCAGGTGGTGCATGCCTTTAATCCCAGAACAAAAGAGGCACAGCAAGCTAATCTTTATGAGTCTGAGGCTAGCCTAGACTACAGAGTGAGTTCCAGAAATGTCAGTGCTACACAGAGAAAAACTATAAAAAAAAATAAATAAATAAATGAAAACAGAAAAATGGAGTTTGAGGTTACCTGGTCTACATAGCAAATTCCAGAATAGTCAAGCTTAGGCAATAAAGGCCAGAAATCTGGGGAAGATGTCATTGAATATGAGAGCCATGTTCCAGCCTCAGCAAGCAGCAGAACTTGGCAGTTTCGGGCACATGGTTCTGGCTTTAGAGTTAAGGAGAGAAGAAAGGCACTATGGAACCTTCCCCATTAATAAGGAAAGCTGCTGATAACAGGCATGTGTCCGTGAATGGAGGCCTAAGAAGGCCACTGCATGAAGCTGTGAAGTTGAACCCTGGAATTTCTTGGAGAACCCAAGATGTTGGAAATGTCAGAGTCATGAGATTCCTGATGAACAAAGCTACAAACAGGGAATGGAACCAACCCAAGAGAAACGTGTGTTGCAGTAAACAAAACTAAAAGGAGTTGGAGATCTGAAGAGTGTTTGGACATCAGACATGGAGGTGCAGAGTTTGGAGTTTGCCCACCTGGTTTTCTGTCTTGCTTTGGTCCAGTATTTCCTCACTATGTTCCCTCTCTTATGCTTTGGAATGGTGCCATTGTATACTGGAAATATATGATCTGCTTTTGGATGTTGATTTTATAGGTAATTACAGTAAAGACATTGCATGAATCTTAGAAGAGACTTTGATCTTTAGACTTTTAAAGAAGTTTGTAACTGTAGTAGACTATGAGTACTTTTGAAGATGGACTGAATGCATTTTTGCATTATGATATGGCAACAAGTTTTTGGAGTGAGGGAGTGGAATGTGATGTTTTGAAATAAAATGGCCCCCAAATTAAGGGGCACTATTAGGATGATTTTGTTAGAATAGCTGTGATCTTGTATGAGGAAGAGTGTCACTTTAGAAGCAAGCTTTAGGGTTTCCATGCCCAGTGAGACTGTCTACTTACTGTTGCCTGCATAACAAGATATATCAGCCACTTCTCCAGCACCACATCTGCCAACATTAAAGTTTGGAGGCAGGAAGATACTGAGTTCTAGTCTAGCCTCATGAACACAGTATAACCCTATCTCAAAAAATAAAAAGAAAGAAAGAAAAGAAAACTCAAAAGCAAGCCATTAGAGCCAGTGTGTTGCCTTGTGCTTGCAGTCCAGTTTTGGAGGGTTAGCCTGAACTACACAAGGAGTTCCAGAGTAGTCAGAACATAAACTGAGATACTATCTCAAAAAAAAAGTAATATAAATGATTTCAAGTGGGAAAACACAGTAATAAAAATCTCTTGCATTTGTAACTGAATGAAAATGATAAATATTACTTTTAAAAAAAGCACTCTTAAATGGTTTTTGACACAGGTCTCATCGTGTACCCCAATCTTGCCTGGAAATAATAATACTCCTGCCTCAGCTTCCTGAGCGATAAGAGTACAGCCATGTGTCCTATGCTCAATTAAAAGCAATAAAGCTAAATACAAATGTTTAAAAAGGCTTGTTTTGGAAACTACAGTATATTGCAAAAGCTGGAATGATTATATCCAAAAGTGGAACTGTTCATATGGCTCACGTCATGAGCTGGATCTCCAGGACCTCACGGAATGAAGGTGGTGGTGCAGCCCATCATCTCATCACTGGGAAAGTGGAGGCAGGAGATCAGAAATTCAAGGTCATCTTTGACTACCTAGTGAATTGCAGAGTACATGATGCTTAGAAAAAAAATAACAAGCAAAAGGAACACAGCACAGAGAAATCACGGGGATGATAACTGATGAAAATCTATTATTTACACATTAATCCATTCAGCAAACACACCTACATAGACACTATTTTAAGAACCTTGGATATACAGAAGAATCAAGAAGCCCCACCTGGCCTACTGAGGGCAGACATTACACCCAGTACATGAGCACCCATACTTCAGTCCAGTACAAACAGCAAGGACAGACAGACAGAGGTCACGTAAAAGGAGAGCAACAGAGCTACTGCATGGATACACAGAGAAAGATGGTGGCCATCTTGCTGGGACTCTGAGAATCAACCACTATCCAAGGATTCACACAAACTTGTAAAGCTGCTTCTGGGTTTCAGAGACTCACATTCCACATCCAACACTTACTCTGAAGCCAGCAGTCCTGATGGTGGGACAGTGAAGTCAGACAGGGTACCAATAGAGAGATCAAAGATGGAGAAGCTGCCCCCCACTATTACATCCCCAGGACGGTCAAAGTAACGCCTCTGCTTTGGCAAAAGCCAGGCTCTTGGTGCAGAAAGAGCAGACACAGACACATAGCCAAAGAGAACAGGAAAGAGAGTACACAGCCACATGCTTGCTGGGCACCAGGCCATCAGTGACAGGACAGCCTCATATGGAGCAGTAGCCTGCAGTGAAGGGGCTTTTATATGGGAGAAAGTTCTTGATCAAGGGCCTAAAGCTAAGACCACACTGGGAATTCTAGGTTTGCAGGCTGTGAGGAGAATATTGTTCACGACATGATGGAGGTGGGTGACCAATAAATCCCAGAGTCATTAAAAGTTTTATTCCCTTCTCCTGGGTCTTCTTAGACTCTTTGCATTCAAGGTCACAGTTCTGGGCATCATTTGCTGACTGCAGAAAAGGCAACAATGGGTCTGATTGTCTCATGAGGGACTTGCAAGCCCAGGAGCAGCTGTGCTCAGGACAGTGATTGGTAGAGAAACCCCAGATGAGTACAAGAAGCAAACAGCCCAGTAACTGAAGTGAAATATTTAGTACATTGTTCACACTCTATAGCCCCTGAATACACCCCCTCATGTGTCTCCCCTGTGTTGATCCTCTATGTTCTGGGTGGTTTTTGTTGTTCCTTAAGAAATTTTCAGAAACGTTTATCTAGGACAATTTGGAAATACACACAACCAAACACCAGAAAGCAATACCCATGTCTTTGTAGAGCCATTACTCATCTTCCCAAGGTACGGAGCCTTTTTTCTATGATTTGAAAACAGATTTCAAAATTGCCAAGGTGGTGTTCAGGTAAATTCACTTGATATACAAGCCTGGTGGCCTGTGTGTGATACCAAAAAATCAACATAAAGTTAGAGGGAGACCCCACCCCATCCTTCAAAACCTGCAAGCTACAAGTCCCACTCTGCCTTAATCCCTTCTATCCCTAGTGACCTCAGAGAAACTCTTAAACACAGGCTCCAACTACAGAGCAAAAAACAAGAGAGGAACCCTGAAAAATAAGGTGTAACTGCACAAAGAGGACAAAGAGAGTGAATTGAGAGAGCAGACAAAGAGAATGAGCCAAGGGAGACTTCAGCAGCTCACTGAGACAGTGACAGTACAGAGTAGACTCAGAAAAGTTCTCAAAGACACAGACAGCAATTACAAGGATGGGACTAAGAGGGAAAACACTGCCAGCACCAAGTAGAGGAAGAGATGGGCAGATGTCAATGGAAAGCAACATGGTAATACCAGGACTCAGTATCATACAACAGGAAGATTTGATTAACCTAACCCAGAAGACAGAAAACAAAATGATTTGAAATTTAACTTTATGGGAATGATGGAGGTCTTTAAAGAGGAAATGAAAAATTCCCTTAGAGAAATGGAGGAAAAACAAACACTAAATTGGAAGAAACCAATAAATCCCTAAAGAAATCCAAGGAAACCAAGAAAAAAACAATTAAACAGGCAAACCAAACAGTTCAAGACTTGAACACTAAAATAGAGTAAATAAATAAAATACAAACCAAGGGAATTCTGGAAATGGAAAATCCTGAATAAATTAATGGGAACTACAGAGGCAAGTATAACCAACAGAATACAAAAGATGGAAGAGAAAGTCTCAAGTGTTGAAGATACTATAGAGAAAATAGATTCATCAGTCGAAGAAAATAAAACCTAAGAATAATAGGGATAGAAGAAGGAGAAGAGTCACAGCTCAAAGGCCCATAAAATATTTTAAACAAAATTATGAAAAAAAAAAACCTTTCCCAACATGAAGAAAGATATTCCTTTGAAAATTCAAGAAGCATACAGATCACCAAACAGACTGGATCAAAAAAAAATCCCCTCTCCATATAATAATCAAAACACAAAATATACAGATTAAAGAAAGAATATTAAGAGCTGCAAAGGTAAAAGGCCAAGTAACTTATAAAGGTAAATCAATCAGACTTACACCTGACTTCTCTACGGAAATCATGAAAGCCAGAAGGTCCTGGATAGAGGTACTTAAGAAACTAAGAGACCATGGATGCAAACCCAAACTACTATACCCAGCCAAGCTATCGTTCACTATCAATGGAGAAAACAAGACATTCCAGGATAAGAACAAATTTAAACAATACGTAGCCACAAATCGAGCCTTACAGAAAGTAATAGAAGGAAAATCACAACCCAAGGAATCCAACACTGCCAACACTGCCTACAATAACTCAGGCATCTAGCGACCCTTCACGAGCACAATTCAAAGAAGGGAGACACACAAACAACACTACCAAAATGTATAACTGGAGAAAACAACCACTGGTCATTAATATCACTTAATATTAATGGTCTCAATTCACCTATAAAAAGAAACAGGCTAAGAGATAGGACAAGAAAACAGGATCCAAAATTCTGCTGGTTACAAGAAACACATCTCAACCACAAAGACAGGCATCTACTCAGAGTAAAGGGTTGGGAAAAGGTTTTTCAAGCAAATGTTTCCAAGAAAAAAGCAGGTATGGCCATACTAATTTCTAACAAAGCTGACTTCAAACTAAAATCAATCAGAAGAGATCGAGATGGACACTTTATACACGGAGCAGAAACAATTCATCAGGATGAAGTCTCAGTCCTGAATATCAACACCCCTAATATAAAAGCACCCACTTATGAAAAAGAAATATTACTAGAACTCAAGGGAGACATCAAACCACACACACTAGTAGTAGGAGACTTCAACACACCACTCTCTCCAAGGGACAGGTCAATCAGACAGAAACCGAATAGAGAATTAAGAGAATTATTGGAGATAATGAAGCAAATGGACTTAACAGACATCTATAAAACACTCCACCCAAATAGGAAAGAATATACCTTCATCTCTGCAGTTCATGGAACCTTCTCGAAAATTGACCACATACTCGGAAACAAAGGAAACCTCCACAGATACAACAAATATCAGTGTCCACATGTGTCTTATCAGATCACTAGGGATTAAAATCAGAAGGCAAAAACAATGCTACCCCCAGAAAGCTGACAAACTCATGGAAACTGAACAGTCAACTACTGAACCAAACCTGGGTCAAGGAAGAAATTAAGAAAGAAATTAAAGTCTTCCTTGAATTTAATGAAAATAAAGAGACAACATACTCAAACCTATGGGACACGATGAAAGCAGTGATAAGAGGAAAGTTCATAGCACTAAGTGCCCACTTAAAGAAAACGGAGAAAGCACACATTGGAGACTTAACCGCCCACCTGTAAGCTCTAGAAAAAAAAAGAAGCAGACTCACCTAGGAGGAGTAGAAGACTGGAAATAATCAAACTGAGGGCTGAAATCAACAAAATAGAAACACAGAAAACCATCCAAAGAATCATGAAACAAAAAGCTGGTTACTGGAGAATATCAACAAGATTGATAAACCCCTATCCAAACTAATCAAATGGCAGAGAGAGAATATGCAAATTAATAAGATCAGAAATGAAAAGGGGGACATAACAACAGACACAGAGGAAATACAGAGAATCATTAGATCTTACTACAAAAGCCTGTATGCCACAAAACTGGAAAATGTAAAAGAAATGGACACTTTTTTAGATAAATACCATATACCAAAGTTAAACCAGGACCAGGTGAACAATCTAAATAGACCTGTTAGTCGCGAAGAATTAGAAGTTGTTATCAAAAACCTCCCTGTCAAAAAAAGCCCAGGACCAGATGGTTTCAATGCGGAATTCTACCAGATTTTCCAAGAAGACCAAATACCTATACTCCTTAATGTTTTTCACAATATGGAAACAGAAGAGTCATTGCCAAATTCCTCTTATGAAGCTACAGTTACTCTGATACCAAAACCACACAAAGACTCCACCAAGAAAGAGAATTATAGGCCAATCTCACTCATGAACACCGATGCAAAAATCCTCAACAAAATACTGGCAAACCGAATCCAAGAACACATTAGAAAAAATGATCCATTATGATCAAGTAGGCTTCATCCCAGAGATGCAAGGCTCGTTCAACATATGAAAATCTATCAATATAATCCATTATATAAATAAACTGAAAGAAAAAAACATATGATCATTTCATTAGATGCTGGAAAGGAAGAAGTTAAACTTTCGTAATTTGCAGATGATATGATAGTGTACATAAGAGACCCCAAAAACTCCACCAAAGAACT
>NW_026068234.1:353165-354690 GCF_014885135.2 Alexandromys fortis
GAGAAAATCAACAAGATTGATAAACCTCTATCCAAACTAATAAAACGCCAGAGAGTGAATATGCAAATTAATAAGATCAGAAATGAAAAGGGGGACATAACAACAGACACAGAGGAAATACAGAGAATCATTAGATCTTACTACAAAAGCCTGTATGCCACAAAACTGGAAAATGTAAAAGAAATGGACACTTTTTTAGATAAATACCATATACCAAAGTTAAACCAGGACCAGGTGAACAATCTAAATAGACCTGTTAGTCGCGAAGAATTAGAAGTTGTTATCAAAAACCTCCCTGTCAAAAAAAGCCCAGGACCAGATGGTTTCAATGCGGAATTCTACCAGATTTTCCAAGAAGACCAAATACCTATACTCCTTAATGTTTTTCACAATATGGAAACAGAAGAGTCATTGCCAAATTCCTCTTATGAAGCTACAGTTACTCTGATACCAAAACCACACAAAGACTCCACCAAGAAAGAGAATTATAGGCCAATCTCACTCATGAACACCGATGCAAAAATCCTCAACAAAATACTGGCAAACCGAATCCAAGAACACATTAGAAAAATTATCCATTATGATCAAGTAGGCTTCATCCCAGAGATGCAAGGCTCGTTCAACATATGAAAATCTATCAATATAATCCATTATATAAATAAACTGAAAGAAAAAAACATATGATCATTTCATTAGATGCTGGAAAGGAAGAAGTTAAACTTTCGTAATTTGCAGATGATATGATAGTGTACATAAGAGACCCCAAAAACTCCACCAAAGAACTCCTACAGCTGATAAACACCTTTAGTAATGTGGCAGGATACAAGATCAACTCCAAAAAATCAGACGCCCTCTTATACACAAAGGATTTGGTGGCAGAGAGAAAAATCAGAGAAGCATCATCTTGCATGATAGCCACAAACAGCATAAAATATCTTGGGGTAACTCTGACCAAGGAAGTGAAAGATCTATTTGACAAGAACTTTTAGTCTTTGAAGAAAGAAATTGAAGAGGACACCAGAAAATCGAAGGATCTCCCTTGCTCTTGGATTGGGAGGATCAACATAGTAAAAATGGCAATTCTACCAAAGGCAATTTATAGATTCAATGCAATCCCCATCAAGGTCCCCTCAAAATTCCTTACAGACCTTGGGAGGACAATAATCAACTTTATATGGAAAAACAAAAAACCCAGGATAGACAAAAAATCCTATACAATAAAGGATCTTCTGGAGGCATTACCATCCCTGTCTTTAAACTCTATTACAGAGCTACAGTAATGAAAACAGCATGGTCCTGGCATAAAAACAGAGAAGTCGACCAATGGAATCGTATAGAAGACCTGGATTTTAACCCACAAACCTATGAACATCTCATTTTCGATAAAGGAGCTAAAAGTATACAATGGAAGAAAGAAAGCATCTTCAACAAATGGTGCTGGCAAAACTGGATATCAACCTGTAGAAGAATGAAAATAGACCCATATCTATCACCATGCACAAAACTCAAGTCCAAATGGATCAAA
>NW_026068234.1:359310-364125 GCF_014885135.2 Alexandromys fortis
TTTCACAATATGGAAACAGAAGAGTCATTGCCAAATTCCTCTTATGAAGCTACAGTTACTCTGATACCAAAACCACACAAAGACTCCACCAAGAAAGAGAATTATAGGCCAATCTCACTCATGAACACCGATGCAAAAATCCTCAACAAAATACTGGCAAACCGAATCCAAGAACACATTAGAAAAAATGATCCATTATGATCAAGTAGGCTTCATCCCAGAGATGCAAGGCTCGTTCAACATATGAAAATCTATCAATATAATCCATTATATAAATAAACTGAAAGAAAAAAACATATGATCATTTCATTAGATGCTGGAAAGGAAGAAGTTAAACTTTCGTAATTTGCAGATGATATGATAGTGTACATAAGAGACCCCAAAAACTCCACCAAAGAACTCCTACAGCTGATAAACACCTTTAGTAATGTGGCAGGATACAAGATCAACTCCAAAAAATCAGACGCCCTCTTATACACAAAGGATTTGGTGGCAGAGAGAAAAATCAGAGAAGCATCATCTTGCATGATAGCCACAAACAGCATAAAATATCTTGGGGTAACTCTGACCAAGGAAGTGAAAGATCTATTTGACAAGAACTTTTAGTCTTTGAAGAAAGAAATTGAAGAGGACACCAGAAAATCGAAGGATCTCCCTTGCTCTTGGATTGGGAGGATCAACATAGTAAAAATGGCAATTCTACCAAAGGCAATTTATAGATTCAATGCAATCCCCATCAAGGTCCCCTCAAAATTCCTTACAGACCTTGGGAGGACAATAATCAACTTTATATGGAAAAACAAAAAACCCAGGATAGACAAAAAATCCTATACAATAAAGGATCTTCTGGAGGCATTACCATCCCTGTCTTTAAACTCTATTACAGAGCTACAGTAATGAAAACAGCATGGTCCTGGCATAAAAACAGAGAAGTCGACCAATGGAATCGTATAGAAGACCTGGATTTTAACCCACAAACCTATGAACATCTCATTTTCGATAAAGGAGCTAAAAGTATACAATAGAAGAAAGATAGCATCTTCAACAAATGGTGCTGGCAAAACTGGATATCAACCTGTAGAAGAATGAAAATAGACCCATATCTATCACCATGCACAAAACTCAAGTCCAAATGGATCAAAGACCTCAATATCAATCTGAACACACTGAACCTGATAGAAGAGAAAGTGGGAAGTACCCTACAACAGATGGGCACAGGAGATCGATTCCTATGTATAACTCCAGCAGCACAGACACTAAGGGTAACATTGAATAATTGGGACCTACTAAAGCTGAGAAGCTTCTGTAAAGCAAAGGACATTGTCACTAAGACAAAAGGGCAACCCACTCACTGGGGGAAGATCTAAACCAACCCTGCAACAGACAAAGGTCTGATTTCGAAAATATATAAAGAACTCAAGAAACTAGACTTTAAAATGCTAATTAACCCATTAAAAATGGGGCACTGAACTGAACAGAGAATTCTCAACTGAAGAAGTTCAAATGGCCAAAAGACACTTAAGATCATGATCAACCTCCTTAGTGATCAGGGAAATGCAAATCAAAACAACTTTGAGATATCATCTTACACCTGTCAGAATGGCTAAAATCAAAAACACCAATGATAGCCTTTGCTGGAGAGGTTGTGGAGGAAGGGGTACACTCATCCATTGCTGGTGGGAATGCAAACTTGTGCAACCACTTTGGAAAGCAGTGTGACAATTCCTCAGGAAATTTGGGATCAACCTACCCCTGGACCCAGCAACACCATTCTTGGGAATATACCCAAGAGATGCCCTATCATATGTCAAAAGCATTTGTACAACTATGTTCGTAGCAGTATTATTCGTAATAGCCAGAAACTGGAAACAACCTAGATGTCCTTCAGTGGAAGAATGGATGAAGATTGGGTGGAATATATACACATTAGAGTACTACTCTCTGGAAAAAAAAAACAATGGCATGCAAATGGATGGAAATAGAAAACACTATCCTGAGTGAGGTAACCCAGACCCAAAAAGATTAACATGGGATGTGCTCACTCATAATTAGTTTCTAGCCATAAATAAAAGTCACTGAGTCTGTAATTTGTGATCCTAAAGAAGCTAAATAAGAAGGTGAACCCAAAGAAAAACATATAGTTATCCTCCTGGCTATGGGAAGTAGACAAGATTGCAGGGCAAAAAAGTGGGATCTTGGGGGTGGGGCAGGATGGGGGTAAGGGGAGAGGAGGAGAGAAAAGTGAGAAGGGAAGGATGGGGGAAACTTGGGGAAACGGGATGATTGGGATAAAGGAAGGTTGGATAGGGGAGCAGGGAAGCACATATCTTAGTTAAGGGAGCCACCTTAGGGTTGGCAAGAGTCTCGAACCTAGAGTGACTCCCAGGTGCCCCGGGCGATGTCCCCAGTTAGTTCCTTGGGGAGCTGAGGATACGGAACCAGAAATGACCCTATCCTATAGCCATACTGATGAATATCTTGCATATCACCATAGAACCTTCATCTGGTGATGGATGGAAATAGAGACAGAGACCCACACTGGAATACCAGACTGAGCTCCCAAGGTCCCATTGAGGAGCAGAAGGAGGGAGAACATGAGCACGGAACTCAGGACCACAAGGGGTGCACCCACCCACTGAGACAGTGGAGCTGATCTATTGGGAGCTCACCAAGGCCAGCTGGTCTGTGACTGAAAAAGCAAGGGATGAAACCGGCCTCTTTGAACATGGCAAACAATAAGGGCTGATGAGAAACCAAGGACAATGGCACGGGGTTTTGATCCTACTTCATGTTTTGGCTTTGTGGGTGCCTAACGAATTTGAATGTTCACCTTCCTAGACCTGGATGGAGGGGGGAGGACCTTGGATTTTCCACGGGGCAGGGAACCCTGACTGCTCTTCGGACTGGAAAGAGAGGAGGAGAAAAGTGGGGGAGGGGGATAGGGGCAAGAGGAGGGGGAGAGAAATGGGAGGCTGGGAGGAGGCAGAATTTTTTTTCTTTTCAAGAAAGAAAGGAAGGAAGGAAGGAAGGAAGGAAGGAAGGAAGGAAGGAAGGAAGGAAGGAAGGAAGAAAGAAAAAAGAAAGAAAGAGACAACATACTCAAACCTATGGGACACGATGAAAGCAGTGATAAGAGGAAAGTTCATAGCACTAAGTGCCCACTTAAAGAAAATAGAGAAAGCATACATTGGGGACTTAACAGCACACCTGAAAGCTCTAGAAAAAAAAAAAAGAAGAAGCAGACGCACCCAGGAGGAGTAGAAGACTGGAAATAATCAAACTGAGAGGGGAAATGAACAAAATAGACACACAGAAAACAGTCCAAAGAATCAATGAAACAAAAAGTTGGTTCTTGGAGAAAATCAACAAGACCGACAAAGCCCTATCCAAACTAATTAAACAACAGAGAGAGAACATGCAAATAAATGAGATCAGAAATGAAAAGGGGGACATAACCACAAAAACAGAGGAAATTCAGAGAATCATTAGATCTTACTACAAAAGCCTGTATGCAACAAAACTGGAAAATGCAAAAGAAATGGACATTTTTTTTAGATAAGTACCATATACCAAGGCTAAACCAAGACCAGGTGAACGATCTAAATAGACCTGTTATTCGCAAAGAATTAAAAAATGTTATCAAAAATCTCCCTCCCAAAAAAATCCCAGGACCAGATGGTTTCAATGGAGAATTCTACCAGAACTTCCCAGAAGAGCTAATACCTATACTCCTTAATGTATTTCACAATATAGAAACTGAAGAGTCATTGCCAAATTCCTTTTATGAAGCTACAGTTACCCTGATACCAAAACCACACAAAGACCCAACCAAGAAAGACAAGTACAGGGATAGCTCACTCATGAATATCGACGCAAAAATTCTCAATAAAATACTGGCAAACCTAATCCAAGAACACATTAGAAAAATTATTCAATATGATCAAGTAGGCTTCATCCCAGAGATACAGAGCTGGTTCAACATACGCAAATCTATCAATGTAATCCACCATATAAGTAAACTGAAAGAAAAAAAACCATATGATCATTTCATTAGATGCTGAAAAAGCATTCGACAAAATTCAACACCCCTTTATGATAAAGATCTTAACTAAATATAATAATAGCTATTTATAGCAAGCCTACATCTAACATTAAATTAAACAGAGAAAAACTCAAAGCCATCCCACTAAAATCAGGAACACGACAAGGCTGTCCACTCTCTCCATACCTCTTCAATATAGTACTAGAAGTTCTAGCAATACCAATAAGACAACAGAAGGGGATCAAGGGGATTAGTATTGGAAAGGAAGAAGTTAAGCTTTCGTTATTTACAGATGATATGATAGTATATATAAGTGACCCCAAAAACTCTACCAAAGAACTCCTACAGTTGATAAACACCTTTAGTAATGTGGCAGGATACAAGATCAACTCCAAAAAATCAGTTGCCTTCATATACACTAAGGATAAAAAAGCAGCAAGGGAAATCAGAGAAGCATCACCTTTCACAATAGCCACAAATAGCATGAAATATCTTGGGGTAACTCTGACCAAGGAAGTGAAAGATCTATTTGACAAAAACTTTTAGTCTTTGAAGAAAGAAATTGAAGAGGACACCAGAAAATCGAAGGATCTCCCTTGCTCTTGGATTGGGAGGATCAACATAGTAAAAATGGCAATTCTACCAAAAGCAATCTATAGATTCAATGCAATCCCCATCAAAATCCCATCAAAATTCTTCACAGATCTGGAGAAGACAATAATCAACTTTATATGGAAAAACAAAAAACCCAGGATAGCCAAAACAATCTTATA
>NW_026068234.1:368530-370286 GCF_014885135.2 Alexandromys fortis
CTCCCTTGCTCTTGGATTGGGAGGATCAACATAGTAAAAATGGCAATTCTACCAAAAGCAATCTATAGATTCAATGCAATCCCCATCAAAATCCCATCAAAATTCTTCACAGATCTGGAGAAGACAATAATCAACTTTATATGGAAAAACAAAAAACCCAGGATAGCCAAAACAATCATATACAATAAAGGATCCTCTGGAGACATTATCATCCCTGACTTCAAACACTATTACAGAGCTACAGTATTGAAAACAGCTTGGTATTGGAAAAAAAAAAAACAGAGAAGTCGATCAATTTAATCGAATAGAAGACCCTGACTTTAACCCACAAACCTATGAACACCTGATTTTCAATAAAGGACCTAAAAGGATACAATGGGAAAAAACGAGAGCATCTTCAACAAATTGTGCTGGCAAAAATGGATGTCAATCTGTAGAAAAATGAAAATAGATCCATATATATCACCATGCACAAAACTCAAGTCCAAATGGATTAAAGACCTCAATATCAGTCTGAACACACTGAAACTGATAGAAAAGAAAGTGGGAAGTACTCTACAACACGTGGGCACAGGAGATTGCTTCCTACGTATAACCCCAGCAGCACAGACATTAAGGGCATCATTGAATAAATGGGACCTCCTAAGATTGAGAAGCTTCTGTAAAGCTAAGGGCACTGTCACTAAGACAAAAAGGCAACCCACTCACTGGGAGAAGATCTTCACCAACCCTGCAACATACAAGGGTCTGATCTCCAAAATACATAAAAACTCAAGAAACTAGACTTTAAAATCCGAAGTAATCCAATTAAAAAATGGGGCACTGAACTGAACAGAGAATTCTCAACAGAAGAAATTCAAATGGCCAAAACACACTTAAGGTCATGCTCATCATCCTTGGTGATCAGGGAAATGCAAATCAAGACAACTTTAAGATACCATCTTACACCTGTAAGAATGGCTAAAATCAAAAACACCAATGATAGCCTTCGCTGGAGAGGTTGTGGAGAAAGGGGTACACTCATCCTCTGCTGATGGGAATGCAAACTTGTGCAACCACTTTAGAAAGCATTGTTGTGGTTTCTCAGGAAATTGGGATCAACCTACCTCAGGACCCAGCAATACCAATCTTGGGATTATACCCAAGAGATGCCCTATCATACAACAAAAGTATATGCTCAGCTATGTTCATAGCAGCATTGTTTGTAATAACCAGAACCTGGAAACAACCTAGATGCCCTTCAATGGAAGAATGGATGAAGAAAGTATGGAATATATACATAATAGAGTACTACTCAGCAGTAAAATCAATGGCTTCTTGAATTTTGCATACAAATGGATGGAAATAGAAAACACTATCCTGAGTAAGGTAAGCCAGACCCAAAAAGAGGAACATGAGATGTACTCACTCATATTTGGTTTCTAGCCATAAATAAAGGACATTGAGCCTATAATTAGTGATCCTAGAGAAGCTAAATAAGGTCAACCCAAAGAAAAACATATAGGCATCCTCCTGAATATTAACCTTCATCAGGTGATGAAAGGAGACAAAGACAGAGACCCACATTGGAGCGCCAGACTGAAATCCTAAGGTCCAAATCAGGAGCAGAAGGAGAGAGAGCACGATCAAGGAACTCAGGACCGCGAGGGGTGCACCCACACACTGAGACAATGGGGATGTCCTATCAGGAACTCACCAAGGCCAGCTGGCCTGGGTCTGAGAAGGCCTGGGATAAAACCGGACTCGCTGAACATAG
>NW_026068234.1:375026-379625 GCF_014885135.2 Alexandromys fortis
AAGGTCCAAATCAGGAGCAGAAGGAGAGAGAGCACGATCAAGGAACTCAGGACCGCGAGGGGTGCACCCACACACTGAGACAATGGGGATGTCCTATCAGGAACTCACCAAGGCCAGCTGGCCTGGGTCTGAGAAGGCCTGGGATAAAACCGGACTCGCTGAACATAGTGGACAATGAGGACTACTGAGAACTCAAGAACAATGGCAATGGGTTTTTGATCCTACTGCATGTACTGGCTTTGTGGGAGCCTAGGCAGTTTGGATGCTCACCTTACTAGACCTGGGTGGAGGTGGGTGGTCATTGGACTTCCCACAGGGCAGGGAACCCTGATTGCTCTTTGGGCTGACGAGGGAGGGGGACATGATTGGGGGAGGGGAAGGGAAATGGGAAGTGGTGGCGGGGAAGAGACAGAAATTTCTTTTTCTCTTTTCTGATTTTATTATTTGCATTCAGAGATAGAAGTCTGCTTGACCACAAGTTACAACCTCTTATGTAATTACTACTTCCTGGACTCATCGTTCCATGTTCTAAACTATGGATACAGACCATGTTTCACTTTCTTTCCAAACAATTCTTAAGAAGTAATACACTACAAAAAGATGGTAGTGGTTTGACAAGACCCATTTCCTCATTCTATTTTTAAATTTTCAAGGCTATAATAAATGAAAATGGACATTTCAGCTACAAATAAAGCAAACTTATGTATTATCCCATTAAATTAATGCCCAATGTTATAGTATTTATGTTTTCAGTCTCTCCATTAAACATTGGTACTAATGTGTGTTAGGTAAGCAATCTACCACTGACCTGTATGCTCAGATAAATTTCTGAATTTACTCTGTGAAAAAAAAATCTAATTGCCTAAGCTAGACTTGAACTCACTCTACAGCCAAGGATGACTTTCAACTTCATTCCTTGACCATTAGTCTAGAATAGCTGTGATTATAGTCCTGTACCACCTACCCTAACTTTTTTAGGATTCTCTTTTAACCTAACCAAGAGATTTTAATCATATTGAGAAATGCTCAGAAGGTATTTCATGAAGAATATCAAGATGATAGTTATTGTAATTTAATTTAGTTTATTTCTTTCTTCTCTGACCAAGAAATATAAACATATATCGAAAGTCTCTATCCCTGTCTTCCTCTCTCTTAATTACTCTCACCATCTAAATAAATAAATAAATGAAAATATGGCCACCTACTGACTGGGAGAAGATCTTCACCAACCATGCATCAGACAAACTCTGATCTCCAAAATATATTAAAAAAACTCAAGAAAGTAGACTTTAAAATGCTAATTAACCCAATTAAAAAAATGGGGCATTGATCTGAACAGAGAATTCTCAACAGAAGAATTCCAAATGACTAAAAGACACTTTAAGGTCATGCTCAACCTCCTTAGCGATCAGGGAAATGCAAATCAAAACGACTTTGAGATACCATCTTTCATGTGTCAGAATTGCTAAAATCAAAACACCAATGATAGCCTTTGCTGGAGAGGATGTAGAATAAGGGGAACACTCATCCATTGCTGGTGGGGATGCAAACTTGTGCAACCACTTTGGAAAGCACTGTGGCGGTTTCTCAGGAAATTCGTGCTCAATCTACCCCAAGATTCAGCAATACCACTCTTGGGAATATACCCAAGATATGTCCTATCTTACAACAAAAGCATTTGTTCAGCTATGTTCATAGAAGTATTATTTGTAATAGCCAGAACCTGGAAACAACCTAGGTGCTCCTTAATGGAAGAATGGGTGGAATATATACACATTAGAGTAGTACTTAGTGGCAAAAAAAAAAAAAAAATAAAAATGACATTTTGAATTTTGCATGCAAATGGATGGAAATAGAGAACACTATCCTGAGTAGGTAACCCAACCCAAAAAGATAAATATCATATCATATATATTCACTCTTTAGTGGATTCTAGCCATAAATAAAGGACATTGAGCCTATAATTCATGATCCTAGAAAAGCTAAATAGGAAGGTATTCCCCCCAAAAAAACGTGTAGTTATCCTCCTGGATAATGGAAGTATACAAGATCTAGGCAAAAATTGAGAGCTTGGGGTTGGGGGTGTGGTGAGGGTAAGGGGAGATGGGGAGAGAGAAGTGAGAAGGGGAGGACGGGGAGAGCTTGGAGGAATGGGACAGTTGGGATGGAAGAGGAGTGGATATGAGAGCAGGGAAGTATATAGCTTCATTAAGGGAGCCATTTGAGGGTTGGCAAGAGACTGGACTCTAAAGAGGTTCCCAGGTGTCCAAGGATATGTCCCCAGCTTGTTCCTTGAGCAGCTCAAGAGAAAGCTCCTGAACTGGCCCTATACTATAGCCTGATGAAAATCTTGCTTATCACCATAGAACCTTCATCTGGTGTTGGTTGGAGGCAGAGACAGCGACACACATGGGAGCACTGGACTGAGCTCCCAAGGTCCAAATGAGGAGCAGAAGGAAAGAGAACATGAGCTAGGAAGTCAGGGCCGCAAGGGGTGCAGCCATCCACTGTGACGGTGGGGCCGATCTAATGGGAACTCACCAAGGCCAGCTGCACTGGGACTGATGGAGCATGAGATCAAACCGGACTCTCTGAATGTGGCTGACATGGAGGGCTGACTGATAAGCCAACGACAAAGACACAGAATTTTGATTCTACTGCATGTACTGGCTTTGTGGGAACCTAGTCGGTTTGGATCCTCAACTTCCTAGACCAGAATGGAGGAGGGAAGACATTGGACTTCCCACAGGGCAGGGAATGCTGACGGCTCTTAGGACTAGATAAGGAGGGGGAGGCGGAGTTGGGTGACGGGGAGCGAAATGGGCAGAGGGTAGGAGGTAAAAATTTGTAACAATAATAACAATAATAATAATAAAAGTAATAAAGATTCAAAAAACAAATTAGGAAAGAACAAACTCTACACACTAGTCCTCTGACTCAACATGGAATGTATGGCATACGCATGTGCATGCACACACAGAGAGAGACAGAGACACAGAGAGAGAGTCTTAAATATAAAATAGATATATTCAAGTATGGAAACAAATCCCAAACTTATTTTAACAGATAAATATAATTCTTGAACACAAACATAATCCCCGTATGATGTCAAAAATAGACTCAAAACAATAGCTCAGCCTTTAGCATATAAAGGAAGCCTGACAACCTTCATTAAATCACCAGGTCCCTCACTCAATGGTCAGAGGTGAGAACTGAGTTCTGAAACTCACCCTCTGACCTCAACATTGTGCTTTGACTATTGCATGACAAAAAGCATTGATGGAAACAGCACACCAATCTACCAATCAATAAATATATAAATTACAATCAAATAAATTAAAACCTGCAATACACCTGATCACTGATATTTCAGCTCACACTTATTTCATTTCCACTTTCAATAGTTTGATCTTTTCTTAGAAATCAGAATATAAAGAAACTTCACACTCTGTAATTAAGGACTATTGTTTTAATAAAAGCTTTATTGAGACATAATTTAAAATTATACAATTAATCCATTTACATTAATGAACATTTTATGTGTGAGAACACACATAAAGTCCCAGCACTCACGATCCTGAAGAGGGGGATTGCTACAAGTTTTAAACCAGCCTGGTTGATGCGGAATGAACCTGTTCCAAATAAATTTTAAAAAACTAGGAGATGACAATTGAGTTGTCTTTAGCTTATTGGTGGAGTCTGACAACCTTTCCAAATCATTTTTTTAATTAAACATGGTGTGCAGTACGGCACATGAGTGCAGGTGCACACAGAGACCACACGTACTGAGTCCCCTGGAGCTGGAATCACAGGTAGCTGTCTACTGCCTAACATGGGCTCTGGCAACCAGGCTGGGTCCTCTGGAGGAGCGAGTGCTCTGAAGAACTGAGCCACCTCTCCAGCCCCACCTAATAAATTTGAGACCTTCAACTCCCCAGAATTAAATGCTGCACCATTTAGGCTACATCCCTCACCTCCAAACTCCCCTCAAAAATAGTTTCCCCTCAAGAAACCATTAGTTTAATATGTCTTTATGAGATTGCTTCTTCATGTATTAGAATATGAAAATATACTATTTCCTTTATCTAGCTTCCTTAACTCAGCAAAACATTCTGGGAACTTAACCATATAATAAACACTGTTTTATTTCATTTTATATTTATTTCTTTTGCCAAATATATTCTAGTGATGAGCAAGTCATGCAAAACATTCATGTACTGACAAACATTGAGATTGTTTGAAGACTTACAACATTAATAATATTTCCCTGAAGGTTCATTTATGATCTTGGCAGCCATGTGTTTATTATCATGCATACATATATCTAAGAGTGAGATTGTAAATCACATGCTAAGTCTGCGCAGGAACAGCCAGTGAAGGGATCAGTGCACACTACTGAAGCTCTCAGAACAAAGAGACCAGTGATCTGCTGTCAGTTCCTCACACCCTCAGGAACCTTCACATCCTCATCCCCTCATCACGCTTTTCACACTCTTGCAGATGGAGGACTGTGTGTGCTTCGGGTGGCAAGAGGAAGTCACAGAACAAATTAGTGAAATCAGCCCTCTCCTCCCAACATGTGGGTCCTGAGTATCAAAT
>NW_026068234.1:384329-386342 GCF_014885135.2 Alexandromys fortis
ACTCTCTGAATGTGGCTGACATGGAGGGCTGACTGATAAGCCAACGACAAAGACACAGAATTTTGATTCTACTGCATGTACTGGCTTTGTGGGAACCTAGTCGGTTTGGATCCTCAACTTCCTAGACCAGAATGGAGGAGGGAAGACATTGGACTTCCCACAGGGCAGGGAATGCTGACGGCTCTTAGGACTAGATAAGGAGGGGGAGGCGGAGTTGGGTGACGGGGAGCGAAATGGGCAGAGGGTAGGAGGTAAAAATTTGTAACAATAATAACAATAATAATAATAAAAGTAATAAAGATTCAAAAAACAAATTAGGAAAGAACAAACTCTACACACTAGTCCTCTGACTCAACATGGAATGTATGGCATACGCATGTGCATGCACACACAGAGAGAGACAGAGACACAGAGAGAGAGTCTTAAATATAAAATAGATATATTCAAGTATGGAAACAAATCCCAAACTTATTTTAACAGATAAATATAATTCTTGAACACAAACATAATCCCCGTATGATGTCAAAAATAGACTCAAAACAATAGCTCAGCCTTTAGCATATAAAGGAAGCCTGACAACCTTCATTAAATCACCAGGTCCCTCACTCAATGGTCAGAGGTGAGAACTGAGTTCTGAAACTCACCCTCTGACCTCAACATTGTGCTTTGACTATTGCATGACAAAAAGCATTGATGGAAACAGCACACCAATCTACCAATCAATAAATATATAAATTACAATCAAATAAATTAAAACCTGCAATACACCTGATCACTGATATTTCAGCTCACACTTATTTCATTTCCACTTTCAATAGTTTGATCTTTTCTTAGAAATCAGAATATAAAGAAACTTCACACTCTGTAATTAAGGACTATTGTTTTAATAAAAGCTTTATTGAGACATAATTTAAAATTATACAATTAATCCATTTACATTAATGAACATTTTATGTGTGAGAACACACATAAAGTCCCAGCACTCACGATCCTGAAGAGGGGGATTGCTACAAGTTTTAAACCAGCCTGGTTGATGAGGAATGAACCTGTTCCAAATAAATTTTAAAAAACTAGGAGATGACAATTAAGTTGTCTTTAGCTTATTGGTGGAGTCTGACAACCTTTCCAAATCATTTTTTTAATTAAACATGGTGTGCAGTACGGCACATGAGTGCAGGTGCACACAGAGACCACACGTACTGAGTCCCCTGGAGCTGGAATCACAGGTAGCTGTCTACTGCCTAACATGGGCTCTGGCAACCAGGCTGGGTCCTCTGGAGGAGCGAGTGCTCTGAAGAACTGAGCCACCTCTCCAGCCCCACCTAATAAATTTGAGACCTTCAACTCCCCAGAATTAAATGCTGCACCATTTAGGCTACATCCCTCACCTCCAAACTCCCCTCAAAAATAGTTTCCCCTCAAGAAACCATTAGTTTAATATGTCTTTATGAGATTGCTTCTTCATGTATTAGAATATGAAAATATACTATTTCCTTTATCTAGCTTCCTTAACTCAGCAAAACATTCTGGGAACTTAACCATATAATAAACACTGTTTTATTTCATTTTATATTTATTTCTTTTGCCAAATATATTCTAGTGATGAGCAAGTCATGCAAAACATTCATGTACTGACAAACATTGAGATTGTTTGAAGACTTACAACATTAATAATATTTCCCTGAAGGTTCATTTATGATCTTGGCAGCCATGTGTTTATTATCATGCATACATATATCTAAGAGTGAGATTGTAAATCACATGCTAAGTCTGCGCAGGAACAGCCAGTGAAGGGATCAGTGCACACTACTGAAGCTCTCAGAACAAAGAGACCAGTGATCTGCTGTCAGTTCCTCACACCCTCAGGAACCTTCACATCCTCATCCCCTCATCACGCTTTTCACACTCTTGCAGATGGAGGACTGTGTGTGCTTCGGGTGGCAAGAGGAAGTCACAGAACAAATTAGTGAAATCAGCCCTCTCCTCCCAACATGTGGGTCCTGAGTATCAAAT
>NW_026068234.1:386928-403590 GCF_014885135.2 Alexandromys fortis
GCTCAGGCACACCTGGATCCTGGCCCCTGGCCTGGTGACCCTGAAGGCCAGGACCACTGTGAGAGTCTTGGCCAGAACAGAGGAGACGGCCACCGTGAACACCACAGCAAAGGTCGTCTGACGCAGGAGGCACGTGGGGACACTGGGGCGGCCAAGGAACAGCAAGGCACACAGGGCACAGAGGGAGAGGGAGATCAGCAGGAAGTAGCTGAGGGTTCTGTTGTTGGCCCTGACCACGGGGGTGTCCCTGTGCTTCAGGAACACTCCCAGAACCAGGACAGCCAGACCAGCCAGGAAGAGTGCCACCAAAGCCAGCATGAATCCCAGAGGTTCCTCAAAGGCCAGGAAGATCTCTGTCCTGGGCAGGCAGCGGTCTCTGGTGTGGCTCGAGTACTGTTCCTTGGGACACAGGAGACATCTCTTCATGTCTACGGGAAACACAGACACCATTCCTACAAAACAGTGCCAACTGCACCAGCTCGGAAGGAAGGTGCCCCAAGCACTCCCTGCCCTTACAGCCTTTCCATCAAGTCATGCATTTATGAATTATTCTTGGTGACCAGGGCTGAGATGGGTGGTATTAGAGGCAGAGGCACAAAGGAAAATGCTGCACGTTCTGTGTCTGTTTTATGTGAGGGTTTTTGTTTCTGTCCTCAGTGTCTCATGGAACTCAGGCTGAGGGGCAGAGGATGGATATGAACTCCAAAGCCTCCTTCCTCAATCCCTTAAGTGCTGTGATTATACAAGTGCACCACTATACCTAACCTATGCTTGTGTGTGCAGGTTTGTGTGTGCACACATGTTTATAAGTGGATGCACATGCTTGTCAAGACCAGACATTTAACATGTGATATAATTCCTCAATCTTCCCCCTTATTTTGCTAACTAAACTTTTTTGTATATTTTGTGTGCATATGTATCTTTATGGGCTCAGGCATGCCCTGGTTTGCACATAGTGGTAAACAAAATTTTCATGAATTTGTTATTCTCTTTCTACATTTAGATTCCAGGGACTGAAATTATGCTGTCAGGGTTGATGGTGAATACTTTAACTGATGGACCCTGTAACCAGTCTGCACAGCTTCTTCTTTTATAATCACCTCTTTTTTTATATATGTTGAGAGTTTTGTCTGTACATATTTATTGAAATCATGTGCATGTCTAGAGTGTGCAGAAGTCAAAAGAAAGCAACAGTTTCCCTATAACTGGAGTTTACTTGGTTGTGACCACCATGTTGTGTTTCTAACTGCTGAGCTACCTCTATGGGCCCCTTTTCACCTTAATTTTTAAGACAGGATATTTTACTCAACCTAGAGATCACTTTGTTGACTATACTAGCAGGATACAATGCACAAAGACACTCCTGTCTCTGGCCTCAGGGTGCTGAGATTAAAGGTCTCTTGTGTGAGTTCTTAACAGTTCATTTCAGTGAAACAGTACCACTAATTGGTCAAATTAACAAATGTTTTACACTGTGCTGAGTCCCCAAAATTCATTTGTTGAAATCCTGCACCTAAGCACCTCAAAATGAGATATAGTTCTCATGGGTAAACTGGTGATAAATAATAAAGGTTAAATGAGGTCTCCAGGTTAAATTAGGTACACACTAACCCCAACAGTGCAGCTATTCTACTAAGAAGGTGGAGCTGGAGTGGTGGTGGTTGCACATGACTTTAATCTCATGATTTGATTTTAGGGGCAGAGGCACGTTGACTTTTAATAGTTCAGGGAAAGACTGATAAATGTAGTGACTTCCAAGTCAGCCAGGGCTGCAAGCAGAGACGGTGACTCAAAACCAAACAACAAGCCAAAAGAAGACACACACACACACACACACACATAAACACATACACACTCACACACACAAACACGCATAACAACAATGAAATGGGAGCACCCAGTGAGGATATTCTCTTCCAAGGCCTCACACAACACCAACTCTGGTGAAAACTTGGCTTTGCTTTCCAACTTTCAGAAAGGTAAAGGAATAACTTCTGTAGCTGNGTCAAGGATGACACAGTTTTATAGCATAACTCTACCTCCAGGCAAAGATTATGAAGAAGGAAGTGTGGGATGCTGACCCTTCCCAGATCAAGACCATTGAAAAGTTTTTCAAAAGAATCCTGAAAACACATAGTATGTGTCTTTCTTTCATGCTTGGGAAATCCATGAATGGGAATCTCATTCTCATGTGGAAAACCTTAAGGCCACCATTGACTGTAGAGGCCACCAGAATGAAGTTAGATAAAGTTGCAGAGGAGGGGATTCTTTCTTCACTGGAACAGGACAGTGAGCTGAGCCATTTCTATGTACCAGACTCCACACATAGACATAAATAACACAACACTGTTTCTAATATTGTTAATAAATATCAGGGTTTGAATCTCAAATGTTTCTCAACGTCTCTTGTGTTGGACCACTGGTCACCTGACTGTGGGTATGTAAAGAATGATTGAATATTGATGCTACGGTAGTTTCAATGTAATTGGCCAAAATACGCACATATGGAGAGGCACTATGGGAGATTTGACTTTGTTATAAGAAGTGTGTCATTGTGGGTATGGATTTGGGGTATCATATATGCACAAGCCAAACCCAGTGACCCAGTTCACCTCTTGTAGCCTACGGGTCAAGATTTAGGACTTTCAGTTCCTTTATCCAGGACCATGTCTGCCTGCATGCCACCATGTTGCACCAAGATGATAATGAATTAATCTCTGAAAATGGAAGCCACCACAATGAAATGTTCTTCCTTTCAAGGAGATGTTGGTGTCATAGTATCTCTTCATAGCAATAGAAACCTTAACTAAGACAGCAGATGGTTCCTGAAAATTGAGTATTGAAGTGATAGCCCTGGTAAAGCTTCTGCTTCAATAAACGTGGACCACGGGACAGTGGATTAGAAAAGCAGTAGGAAATTTTAAGTGATGCTTAGTGCTACTATTGCCATACTACTAGGAGCATGGGAGACTAAGGGGCTGAGTGTGATTAGATTAACTGTTGGCCAGGCTCAAGAAGTTTCAGAAGTAAAGAATATTAATGTATTGCCTAGAGATTTTTCTTGGGCTATTAAGGTGAAGAGTGTGGCTGCTGTTTGCACTAGTCCACAGAGTCTGCCTGAGGCTAAATTGAAGAGTTTTGGATTAATTTCATTGGCAGTAAAAAAAAAATCTCAAAAAAGCATAATATAGACCCTGTCATGTGGCTATTAATATTAACTCTAATGAAATTTTCAAATGAAAAGGAGCAAGCTGAGCAAGGAAAAATACAAAATGTAAAATTTGAAGAGAAAAGGAATATCATGACCTGGCCTAGAGCTAAATCCTGTGTTGAACGTGAGAAACAGATTAAAAAATGGAATAAAGTGAAAGTGACATAGTTCACTTCTTGTTGCCTACAGGTCAAGATGTAGAACCCTCGGCTCCTTCTCCAGCATGATTTCTGCCTATACGCCACCATGTCCCATAAGAATGATTTTGGACTAAATAAACCTCTGAAAATGTAAGCCACCTCATTAAATGCTTTTCCTTTATAAGAGGTGCCTGGCTGTGGTGTCTCTTGACACTAAAAGAAACCCTAAGTAAGAGAATGCCTCTGACAAGATCAATGGATTAATTCGTCAATGGATTCGCAATCTGATAAATTATTATACATATTAGAAATAAAGCATGGGACTAGGTTTAGGGTAGTGGGACATGGAGGCTATGCACTGGTAAGATGTAACTTGATTACCTGTCTAATCTATCAAGATCCCTACCACCTCACTTCCTGAACCACATGCCCTCATCAGCAAATTCTCCCACCACATGTCTGCTGCCCTGCATGACACACTGCCTCAATTACACACATCCAGAGCAATTGATACATCTGACCCTGAATCCCTCAAACCATGAGATGATTAAAACTTTTCCTCACTTCAAACTGTTCTCAGGTATTTGTCATTGTGGCTGAAATAAACTAACACAGTAAGTAAACTGATGGTCTATGGAAAGGTAGTTAACTGAGTGTATCTCTATCTTCCTCCTCTCAGAGCAGGTCCTGAACACAGACACTGAATATATTTCCAAGGGAGCACCAACTACAGATTCTCATTGTATTTGTACATCTTGTATGTTAAAACCTTCCCCCATTTCCATAAGTATGGGTGGTGGAAATGTGTGTATGTGCCATCATACACCTATGTGAACTCATGTTCATGTATGGACAAGCACATGTGGAGGCCCAAGATTAATGTTGGGATTCATCCTCAATTGCTTTTCCACTGTGTTCATTGAGGCAGAGGCTCAAAGGAAAACCCAGAGTTCACTGATACAGCTAGTCTTACTGGTCAGGTCTCTGTGGGCATCTCCTTGTTTCTATCTTCCAGGGATGAAATTACAGGTGAGACCCACTGCCCACTTAGCATGTACAAGTGTTCTGGAGATCCAAAGTCTGGTTCTTTATAATGCATACAAAACAATTTGACCACTGAGCAATCTCCCAACCCCACCTTTTATATTTTCCTTTTTGCTCGTGAATCAATATCATTCAGAGAAAGATCTCTAATGAGATAAACAGCATAGCCAGTTATAACTGACTGGCCCAATCAGAGCCACCTCAACTTCATGCACAGTAGTAACGAATTCCCCTGGACTTGGAATTTCCCTGTGATTTTAACATACAAGGACAAGAGTCATATCTGCATTCAGGCAACTCACTTGAATTTCCTTCTTCAAATGGACCATCATTTTGTTCCCCGAAGAGACTTGAGGGTCTATCATTCCTACATGGACCAAGCGGAATATACCCTTAGGGGTCTTCTGCGCTTGGAAAATGTCAAATTTTTTCACCAAATCTCCATTGGCATCAAATATAATTTCACTTCCATCGGGAGTCTTGAAGTGCACATTCCTAAGAGCTTGAAGCAGCTGAGGAAAGAAGGGAGACATTGTAGACCAGCCAGGGGCAGTCTGGAGTCTTGTCCAAACCACATTCCATTCACAGTGAGACAGAGTCACTTAAACCAAGGATTGGCACCATTGGGCATAAGGAAGATCAAATATGTGTGATATATTCAGGAACTCACCAATATGTTTCTCTATCTGGGGGGGGGGGGGGGGGAGGAGTGTCTGTGTGTGTGTGTCTCTGTAGATAACACAAGCATTGTGGCTAACACAGATAAGAATAATGGGCTAATGTAAGTTATAAGAGTTAATAAGAAGCCTGAGCAAATAGGCCAATCAGTTTGTAGTTAAGGTAGACGTCTGTATGATTTCTTTGCGACTTAACGATTGTGAGAACTGGGCAGAACAGAAACTCATACAATGAATGGTGCCCAACATGTGAACAACTGCATCCACATAAAGCCTGAAAGAGCACAGGAAGTAATTCTAGACATAAAATAATAGAGTTAAGCGTGTCTTGCTGATAGCAGGATTTTTTAAGGTAGGCTCTGCTTGCTAAGAGGCAAGAGCTCTTATTTAATAGAGGCTTCCTGACTCAGCTTTAGCTGCAAAAGCTTGCAGCTCTTTAAAGAGGTCCTGACACGAAACACTTAAATGGTGTTGCTGAAAAGCTGACCGCATGCTTTCTGTTGGTGGCAGGAACCTTGAAACACCATAGAGTCTTGGCAATAAGCATGGCTACAGCCAGTACATCTGCCATGAGGCTGGAATCTCATAAAGCTAAGGAATGGGCTGGATCCAGCCATCAAAGCCACGGCGTTAATCCTACCCATATTGCTTAGCAAATTAAAGACTCGTGTGGTCAGAAAAAGAGAGAGAGAGAGATACAGAGATTCAAAGAAGAAAAAAAACCTTTAAATGGTTTACAGTGTGTTAAAATGTATGCAGGCTTGGAAAAAAGGTTAAAGTCCTTAAAATAAAAAAGAAAGAGTACGTGGGTATGGTGGTACACACCTTTAATCCCAACACTTGGGAGACAGAGGCAGGCAGACCTCTGTGAGTTCAAGGCATGGTTACATATGCCTTTAATCCCAAATCTTGGAAGGCAGAGGCAGACACATCTCTTTGAATTCAAGGTGTGGTAGCACACACCTTTGATCCAAGCACTTGGGAGGGAGAGGAAAGTGTATTTCTGTGAGTTCAAGGACAGCCTGATCTACATTGAGACTTCCAGGACAGTCAAAGATACACAGAGAACCTGTCTCAAAAAGCAAAATATTAAAAAATAAAGATAAAATAAATAGAGGTTATAATAAAGCCATGTAAAGATGAAAAATACACAGAGAGTCTGGATAATGTATGTTATTATGTTCTCTTTGAATTGTTTGAATGCTGAGGAAGGAGCAACAGCTACTAAAAGATATTTGCTTGTAAATGTTGCTGAATTAATTCAAGATAGGTATTTTGAAAATTCCTTGACTTAAAAATTGAAGGCAAAAGGTATGTTACTTTGGAGAAGAGATTTTGCTTTTGTTTTCGCAGGAAATGAGAGGATGAGGATTCATTCTGAGTTAAGAAAAATCAACTTTGATCAAGAAAGGTCACCTGAGAAATCTCCAGTAGGAACAAATGGCCCAGATATCTGAGTTCAACATCCAGAACAGATTCAAGACTTCTCCTTGAGATGATCAAGACTCACAGGATACTCCAGTCAGGACTCGATCATAATACTAAATTTTCTTTAGGTCCCCATAAGATTACCAGCACCACCCACCAGCAGGAAGTAGCCTGGAAAACTACACCCACATTCAAAAAAAAAAGGGACAATGGATATTCTTGGTTTTTTTTTAAAGAGAGAGAAGTGGTAAGGGACAATTGTCTATATTCTGTCAATGATGTGTTAAATAAGAATTGATTGACCAGTAGCCAGGCAGGAAGTATAGTCATGACAACCAGACAGGAAGTAGAGGCAGGTCAAGGAGAACAGGAGAATTCTGGGAAGAGGGAAACTCCCCCTGGAGTCTTGTCCAGAACAGAAGACACAAGATGTGACTACGCCACTGAAAAAGATACTGAGCCATATGGCTAACACAGATAAGAATAATGGGCTATTATAATTTATAAATGTTAATAAGAAGCCTGAGCTAATGGGCCAAATAGTTTATAGTTAATGTAGACCTCTGTGTGATTTCTTTGGGACTTAATGATTGTGAGGACCAGACCAGACAGGAACTCAGACAACAACTCAGTTCCCTTCACTTGTTCATTCTCAGTCTACTTTATAGCCTCATCATGAAGTACACACACACACAGCTTGACATTTACGTATTTCAATTTTGTGATAAAATCTTCCTTTGTAGTCCAAGTTGGTCTCAACATTCTGTGTGCTAGTATGATAAACATGGGCCTCCAAACCTGACCTTCTGCAAATTTTAATCTGTCACCCCAGTCAAATGACAAAAATTATCACTATTCCTCCTGTTTCCAACCATATGTATGTTCACCAGACACACACATTATACTCAGGTTATCTGAGTGATGGTAATGAAAACACACCTCCTCTTTGGCCACCATTCTCACTGTTTACCTCATCAGTGAGCAACATGTCTTCCAGGAGTCTTCTTATATATCTTGAACTAAGATAACCTGAGCAGCTACAAAAAGATGGATGAATAGATAGATAGATAGATAGATAGATAGATAGATGATAGATAGATAGATAGATAGATAGATAGATAGATAGATAGATGATGGATAGATGGATGAGGTGGATGATGAATAGGTGAATGCATGGATGGATGGATGGATGGAAATACAAAGAGACAGGCAGGTGGACAGATAGACAAAGACTCAGGGGAAAATGACCAACATACATTAAACATGTATGAAATTATCAATAATATTTAAATAGAATAATAAGTAAGGGCTTTGGATATGGCTCAGTGAATAAAGCACTTGTCATAAAAGCCTGAGGATCAGACTTCAAAACACAGAACCCACCTAAATTTCAGGTGGATGTGGCCACTATTCTCTAATTACATTCTCAGAAGGAGGAGACAGGAAATGCATGAAAAAGCTGACTACCGAGACTAGCCACATCAACAAGTTCTGGGATTGAGTGAGAAACCATGCCCCAAAAATTAAGATGGAAGAATGATTGAAAGGTGATTCCTTGTCATCCTCAGATATTCCCACAAGTATGTACAAGTGAGTGCACATCCCACCCACTTGTGCCCACATGCCCACAAACATGTGCCCATATACATGTCCCATACACCAAAAAATGAAAAATAAATGGCATTTGATATCTGTTTGAAATTCTGATTTGCAGCAATCTATACTAAAAGTCATCCACTGTTTATCAAAGCGTAAATTTGCGGTATTAAAAACTCTATGATGTGGGATGCCCTTCTGTATGCATTGAATATGTATTGATTTTATTGGTTGATGAATAAAGCTACTTTGGCATATGGCCAGGCAGAAAATTGTCAGTCAGAAAACCCAAGCTAAATACAGGAAAAAAGAAGGAAGAATACAGACAGATGCTAGCAGCTGACAAAGCAGCAAGATGTGAAGTAACAAGCCACAAACTCATGGTAAAATATAAAATAATAGATATGGGTTAATTTAAAAGTAAGAGCTAGTTAATAATAAGGTTAAGCTAATAGATCAAACTTTTATAATTAATATAAGCCTCTGAGTGTTTATTCAGGAACTGCTGGACAGGGAAGAAAACACTTACATATTTACTGTTATGTGAAATACTAATTTTACTAGGCATCCTGTATTGGTTAAATCAAGCAACCACCAGGAACTGGACTGTTCTTGGATCCCACACATGGCAGGGATTCCTTGGCCACTGTTCCTTCTAAGAAGCCTCTCAGTAGCAAGTATGAAACATCGTGCTAAAGCATACAGTCAGCTGCACCTCTATAGCTTAGTCAGAGACAATGTCCTCTTCCCCAACCATCTGCAGTCACCCACTGCACACGTCTCTCTCACCTGCCAGGGCTGGAAGTCCTGGGAGTCTGTACTTTTCCCATCCTGCTGTCCACTGGTTATCATGTCGTGCAGGGCATGGGCAATGCTGTAGACAGCTGTGTAAGCAACATCAATTTTACTCACTTCTGGGAAAGGATACTGCTTGTTTATCAGACTCTCATTCCCTGAGCAAAGCTGGACACCCTCTGTCACTGGGCTGCTCTGGTGGGGCCATGTACAATCAAAGGTGAACTCCCAAAACTTCTTTATAAACATGTCTTCTGGAGTCTGGCTGGGGCGTAGATTAGCAAGGAACTCTGGGAAGCCAATAGCCCTGCTGCTGTAATAGAGAAGGCCAAATGTGCCAAACAATACTTGGGAAATGCCTGGAGTAGACAGGGCAAGTGCCATGTGCGTAGTATCCTTGCTGACCCAGACCTGCCCTGAGACAGGGACACCCAGTAGGCCATGAAGAATGAGCAGGAAATTAGAATTACTTAGGAAAACCAGAACAACCCTGGCTGTGCATTTCTGCATCTTCTGGACAATCTCTCCAATCTTCTCCATGGACTCATGGGAAGGGACATGGAGGGCGAACTCAATGCACACACCAGCTGAACTCAGTTCCTGAATGGCCAGAGAGCTGGCCTGCTCTCCAAAGTCATCATCATGGGCCAGAATGATCACCCAGGACCACTGAAAGTGAATGATCAGCTGGGTCACTGCTCGGCAAGATGTGAAGTCACTAGTCACGGTCCGAAGGAAAGATGGGAACTGGATCTTGTCACTGAGGCTGGGTAGTGAGGATGAGTAACTGATCTGTCAAAGAAAAATCAGACAATAGAAGGGTGGATGAGACTGGGACTTATGCATAGGCTGATGATCTGGTTTGAAGGTGGGAAGGAGGGGCCTAGAGAAATGGCTCAGCAGTTCAGAACCCTTGTTCTTCTTGTAGAAGACCCAAGTTCAAGTCCTAGCACACACAGCAGAGGGCTCACATCTCCCTACAACTCCAGATCCAGGAAATTTGATATTCTTTTCTGGCTTTTCCTAGACTCACATATATAAACATACACATGAATGTATATTAATTTTAAAACGCAAATAATTTTTAAGAAAGGACTTGAGCATCCTGTATTGTGATGGTCCTATAAGCAGTTGTGGCCTCTCACTGGCTGCTCATCCCAGACACAGCCCTTTGGCTTCAGGAATGAAGCTCAAAACTTCACATAGCAGATGCTCGATGGAAGCAGATGTGGCCCTGGTATAACAGGAAGCAGAGAATATACAGAAAATGGGACCACCAATTTTAGCCTGAATCCTACCTCCTCCAGTGGCTCTCCTAATAAAGGTTTAAAAACCTTCTAAGAAAGGCCCAGGCCTGGGGGATAAATCTACAAACACATGAGCATGTTTTATATTCAGAGGTAAAGGAACTGATAAAAGGATAAACAATTCATGGCCTTTACATACAAAAGATTATAAGTATTCTTAAGGAGAGAAATGTTGGCACTTGCTACAACATGGATGAACCTTAAGGCATGTTCAGTGAAAGAAGCCAGGCCAGACACCTACCTATAGTGTGAATCCAGTCATGTAAAATGAACAGAAAAACCAAATCCACAGACACAGAAATTAGATTAGAGGTTGCTTCAGATTAGGAATGATGGGATGTGATGCCAATGGGCTTGCTTGAAGGAGGAGTCTCTTTGCAGGAAAAAGAACATGTTCCAAATCACCTATGGTAATCATGCTAAGATATAAGTCACTAAATCATTCAACTTAAATAGATAAAGTATCCCGAAGTCACCTCTTCAAAACTATAAACTGAGAGGTTTGCCATATATGGCCACGCTGTGGGAATGACAATAATGGGTGGGTTAATGGGAATATCCATGCGGTAGAAGAGACCATTGGCAGGAGCTCAATTTTCTAGACTCAAATCTCAGCTCTGCTAGCTACAGCCAGGTGAGATGACTGATAAGCTGTGTTTTTTATTTTCTTCGTTGTTTCTTTGTTTTCTCAGTGACCTGGGAAGATGTCTCCACAGGTAAGGGTTTTTACCACCAAGTCTGCAAAATGTCATTTACTTCCCAGAACCAACGTAGAGGAGAAGAACTGATACCCAAAAGGTGTCTTTGAACATGCAGATGGGAACAATGGCACTGGTCTTGAGTATACACACAAAGACCCACAAATAATAATTAATAATAATAAACACTGTAGAGATGATTCAGTGGGTAACAGTATTAACTATTTCAGTAACTACTATTTCAGAGAACTGACTCTCAATTCCCAGCACCCTTGTGGCACTGATAAAACATCTGTAATGCCATTCTAGTGTATTCCATGTCCTCCACTGATTTTAATGGTTAAGGCACTCATGGAATACATATGTGCATATAAATATATATACACGCATATATACACACATATGTGTGTATAAAATTTACATATATGCATACATGTATATGTACATGTGTATATATACATGAAGGAAAAATACTCATACACATAATGTAAAAATAAATAAATCTTTAAAAATATTTCTTAAATATAAAAGATATGTTCTCAGTTTCCTGGTCACTGAGAGGGATGCCAGTTCTCTCTAAACTATCTTTATATGGAGGGGAACCATGTTGGACATGGAGAATACTTGCAGGGAGCCTGGCTCCACAGCAGAGCTGCTCACGCCTGTGGCCATCACCATCAGGTTCTCTATCATCATTAAGGGACTGCACTACATTCATGAAGGAAGAAGGCTTGAGACACTCACCTGGGGAAACTTGTACAGCCCCAGAAGTCTGGCCATGGAGACAGACAGGGATGATCGTGTGTCCCCAACCAGAGCAGCCTGAGGAGAGCCATGCTGGCAGGTATAGTTGGGGATGGGCTCCTCCTGCCTCGAGAGAAAGCTCATTGTCTCGTGGACGGCTCCATGCACTGAGTCTGCAGAGTTTCGAATGGAGAAGCCCAGAGTCAAATTGGGCAACAAGTGAGCACTCCTATTAATCTCCTCGATGGCAAAGACGAAACTCTGGGCCACGCGGTAGCCCCACTTGGAAACGCTGAGGGAAAGAGAAGCCAACATTTATCCCTCATGATGGGGTAAACTGAACAAGAATAAACACAGGGACTTGAGAGATACAAGCAGAACAACATCTCCACAAGTATTTCTACATAGATGTGCAGAGGAGCACAGTTCAGATACTCAAAGGGGAGCCAGAGGGAATGTGGAGCCAGTAATCAGAGGGGACAGTTTCAGAAGACAGAATGGATAACTGAAGATCTATTGAATTAGCTGGGTGTGGTGGCACACTTGTTTAATTCCAGCACTCTGGAAGTAGAGCCAAATCCAGGTACCAAGAGCTAGCTACATAGGTAGAGACCCTGTCTCATGCAAACAAACAAAAAATTTATTGCACAGTACACTGGTTAGAATTAACAGTTACTAACATCTATTTCATAATTGCTCATAGTAAGAGCCAGAAGACAGGAAGAAGAGATGTAAAATGCTGTCTTTGGTACATGATTTAGACATAGCAGACATGTGAGCATGCCTAAAGCCAATCATGCATGGGCAAATTTCTTCTGTGACCCTAAAGTTCCCTGCTGAACTATTGGCAAAGGATGTATTCTAGGGGAAAGACACTCATTGTTGTCAGTCATGTTCCCAACAGGTGAACCTACAAACTTCAGTAGACAGTTCCAGATGTGCACACACAGACAGTCCTTGATAAAATCGGAGGGTCACAGCTGGGTGGGGTGGTGCATGCCTTTAATCCAAGAACTGGGGAGGCTCAGGCAAGAAAATCTTTATGAGTCTGAGGCTTGCCTAGACTACAGACTGAGTTCCACAACTGTTACTGCTACAAAGAGAAAAACTATCGGGAAAAAAAAAAAAAACAGAAAAATGGAGTTTGAGGTCAGCCTAGTCTACAGAACAACTTCCAGAATAGTCAAGCTTAGGCAGTAAAGGACAGAAATCTGGGGAAGATGTAATTGAACATGAGCACCTATACTTCAGTCCTGTACAAACAAGACGGACAGACAGACAGAGGTAATGTAAAAGGAGAGCAACAGAGCTTCTGCATGGATACACAGAGAAACGTGGTGGCCATCTAGCTGGGACTCTGAGAATCAACCCCTATCCAAGGCTTCACACAAACTTGTAAAGCTGCTTCTGGGTTTCAAAGACTCCCATTCCACATCCAACACTTACTCTGAAGTCAACAGTCCAGATGGTGGGACAGTGAAGTCAGACAGGGTACCAATAGAGAGATAAAAGATGGGGAAGCTGCCTCCCAAAATTACATCCCCAGGACGGTCAAAGTGAGGCCTCTGCCTTGGCAACAGCCAGGCTCTTGGTGAGGAAAAAGCAGACACAGAGACACAGCCAAAGAGAACAGGAAGGAGAGTACACAGCCACATGCCTGCTGGGTACCAGGCAATCAGTGACAGGACAGCCTCATATGGGGCAATGGCTAGCAGTGAAGAAGGCTTTTATAAGGGAGGATGCTCTCGATCAAGGACCTGAGGCTAAGACCACACTGGGAATTATAGGTTTGCAGGCTGTGAGGAGAATATTGATCACAACATGGTGGAGGTGGGTGACCACTAAATCCCAGAGTCATTAAAAGTTTTATTCCCTTCTCCTGGGTCTTCTTAGACTCTTTGCATCCAAGGTCACAGTTCTGGGCATCATTTGCTGACTGCAGAAAAGGCAACAATGGGTTTGATTATCTCCTGAGGGACTTGCAAGCCCAGGAGCAGCTGTGCTCAGGACAATGTTTGGTAGAGAAACCCCAGGTGAGTACAAGAAGCAAACAGCCCAGAAGCTGAAGTCAGATATTTAGCACACTGTTCACACTCTATAGCCCCAGAATAGACCTCCCCCCATGTATCTCCCCTGTGTTGATCCACTATATTCTGGATGGTTTTGCTGTTCCTTAAGGAATTTTCAGAAAAGTTTATCTATGACAATTTGGAAATACACACAACCAAACACCAGATAACAATACCCATGTTTGTAGAGCCATTACTCATCTTCCCAAGGTACTGAGCCTTTTACTATGATTTGAAGACAGATTTCAAGGTTGCCAAGGTGGTGGTGTTCAGGTAAATTCACTTGATACACAAGCCTGATGGCCTGTGTGTGATACCAAAAAATCAGCATAAAGTTAGAAGGAGACCCCACCCCATCCTTCAAACCCTGCAAGCTACAAGTCCCACCCCACCCCAAACCCTTCTATCCCCAGTGACCTCAGAGAAACTCTTAAACACAGGCTCCAACTACAAAGCAAAATCCAAGAGGGACGCTGAAGAACAAGGTGTAACTGCAGAAAAAGGACAAAGAGAGTGAATTGAGAGAGCAGACAAAGAGAATGAGCCAAGGGAGATCTCGGCAGCTCACTGAAACACAGACAGTGACCGTACATAATAAAGTCAGAACAGTTCTCAAAGACACAGACAGCAATGGCAAGGATGGGACTAAGAGGCAAAACATTGCCAGCACCAAGTAGAGGAAGAAATGGGTAGATGTCAACGGAAAGCAACTTTTTGAAAATCAGTGTAGCGGTTTCTCAGGAAATTGGGAGTCAACCTACCTCAGGATCCAGCAATACCACTCTTGGGAAGATACCCAAGAAATGCCCTATCATACTACAAAAGCATTATAACATGAAGGCTGGGCTCGTTTGGGTTTCTTTTTTTCTCGATCAGTATTGATTTTAAACCTTGCTGGATATAGTAGTCTGTACTTGCATTCCTGGTCCTGGTAATACCAGGAACCAATATCATACAACATGAAGATTTGATTATCCTAACCCAGAAGACACAAAATAAAATTATTTGAAATGTAAATTTATGAGAACGATGGAGATCTTTAAAGAGGAAATGAAAAATTCCCTTAAAGAAATGGAGGGGGAAAAAAAACAAAATTGGAAGAAACCAATAAATCCCTAAAGAAATCCAAGAAAACCAAGAAAAAAAAAACAATCAACAGGTGAACCAAACAGTTCAAACAGTTCTAGACTTGAACACTAAAATAGAGTCAATAAATAAAATACAAATCAGGGAATTCTGGAAATGGAAAATCCTGAATAAATGAATGGGAACTCCAGAGGCAAGTATAACCAGCAGAATACAAGAGATGGAAGAGAAAATTTCAAGTGTTGAAAATACTATAGAGAAAGTAGATTCATGAGTCAAAGAAAATAATAAATCCAACAAATTCTTAACATAAAATATCCAGGAAATCTAGGATACCATGAAAGTCCAAAACTAAGAATAATAGGGATAGGAAAAAAGACTAAATCCAGCTCTAAGACACAGAAAATATGTTCAATAAAATCATAGGAGAAAATTTTCCAAACCTAGATAAAGATATACTTATGAAGGCACAAGAAGCCAACAGAACACCAAATAGATTGGACCAAAAAAAAAGACCCCTCAGCATATACTACTAAATGTGCAAAACATACAGAGTAAAGCAGAAGGTTGAGAGTTATAAAGAAAAAAGCTCAAGTAACATATAAAGGTAGACCTATCAAAACTACACCTGACTTCTCAATGAAAACCATGAAAGCCATAAGGTCTAGGACAGATGTGCAACAGAAACTAAGAGACCAGAAATGCAAGTACACACTACTATATCAAGCAAGGTTTAAAATCAATACTGATCGAGAAAAAAAGAAACCCAAACAAGCCCAGCCCTAATGTTTCAATGCTTTTGTAGTATGATAGGGCATCTCTTTGGTATATTCCCAAGAGTGGTATTGCTGGATACTGAGGTAGGTTGACTCCCAATTCCTGAGAAACTGCCACACTGATTTCCAAAATTGGTGCACAAGTTTACATTCCCACCAGCAATGGATGAGTGTTCCCCTTACTACAAATCCTATCCAGCATAGGCTATCATTGGTGTTTTTGATTTTAGCGATTCTGACGGTTGTAAGATGTTATCTCAAAGTTGTTTTGATTTGCATTTCCCTGATTGCTAAGGAAGTTGAACATGACCTGAAGTTTCTTTGGGCCATTTAAAATTCTTCTGTTTTCAATACTGTAGCTCTGTAATAGAGTTTGAAGTCAGGGATGGTAAAGCCTCCCGACGATCCTTTATTGTATAAGATTGTTTTGACTATCCTGGGTTTTTTGTTTTTCCATATAAAGTTGATTATTGACTTCTCCAGATCTGTGAAGAATTTTAATGGGATTTTGATGGGGATTGCATTGAATCTATAGATTGCTTTTGGTAGATTGCCATTTTTACTATGTTGATCTGCCCAATCCAAGAGCAAGGGAGATCCTTACATTTTCTGGTGTCCTCTTCAATTTCTTTCTTCAAAGACTTAAAGTTCTTGTCAAATAGATCTTTCACTTCCTTGGTCAGAGATACCCCTAGATATTTTATGGTATTTGTGGCTATCGAGAAAGGTGATGCTTCTCTGATTTCCCTCTCTGCTTCCTTATCCTTAGTGTATAGGAAGGCAACTGATTTTTTGGAGTTGATCTTGTATCCTGCCACATTACTAAAGGTGTTTATCAGCTGTAGGAGTTCTTTGCTGGAGTTTTTGTGGTCACTTATGTATACTATCATATCATCTGCAAATAACGAAAGCTTAACTTATTCCTTTCCAATATGAGTCCCCTTGATCCCCTTATGTTGTCTTATTGCTATTGCTAGAACTTCAAGCACTATATTGAAGAGGTATGGAGAGAGTGGACAGACTTGTCGTGTTCCTGATTTTAGTGGTATGGCTTTGAGTTTTTCTCCGTTTAATTTAATGTTAGCTGTCGG
>NW_026068234.1:409068-409814 GCF_014885135.2 Alexandromys fortis
AATGCTTTTTCAGCATCTAATGAAATGATCATATGGTTTTTTTCTTTCAGTTTATTTATATGGTGGATTACATTGATAGATTTGCGTATGTTGAACCAGCCCTGCATCTCTGGGATGAAGCCTACTTGATCATAATGGATAATTTTTCTAATGTGTTCTTGGATTCGGTTTGCCAGTATTTTATTGAGAATTTTTGCAGCGATATCATGAGTGAGATAGGCCTGTAATTCTCTTTCTTGGTTGGGTCTTTGTGTGGTTTTGGTATCAGGATAACTGTAGCTTCGTAAAAGGAATTTGGCAATGACTCTTCGGTTTCTATATTGTGAAATACATTAAGGAGTATAGGTATTAGCTCTTCTTAGAATTTCTGGTAGAATTCTGCATTGAAACCATCTGGTCCTGGGCTTTTTTTCGAAGGGATATTTTTGATAACCGTTTCTAATTCTTCGCGACTGACAGGTCTATTTAGATAGTTCACCTGGTCTTGGTTTAGCTTTGGTATATGGTACTTATTTTTTTAAAAATGTCCATTTCTTTTGTATTTTCCAGTTTTGTGGCATGCAGGCTTTTGCAGTAAGATCTAATGATTCTCTGAATTTCCTCTGTGTCTGTGGTTATGTCCCCCTTTTCATTTCTGATTTTATTTATTTGCGTGTTCTCTCTGTGTTGTTTAATTAGTTTGGATAGGGGTTTGTCGATCTTGTTGATTTTCTCCAAGAACCAACTTTTTGTTTCATTGATTCTTT
>NW_026068234.1:416812-472826 GCF_014885135.2 Alexandromys fortis
GTGGGCACTTAGTGCTATGAACTTTCCTCTTAGCACTGCTTTCATCGTGTCCCATAGGTTTGAGTATGTTGTCTCTTTATTTTCATTAAATTCAAGGAAGACTTTGATTTCTTTCTTAATTTCTTCCTTGACCCAGGTGTGGTTCAGTAGTTGACTGTTCAGTTTCCATGAGTTTGTCGGCTTTCTGGGGGTAGCATTTTTGTTGCCTTCTAACTTTAATCCGTGGTGATCTGATAAGACACAGGTGGACACTGATTTTTTTTGTATCTGTGGAAGTTTCCTTTGTTTCCGAGTACGTGGTCAATTTTCAAGAAGGTTCCATGAGCTGCAGAGAAGAAGGTATATTCTTTCCTATTTGGGTGGAATGTTCTATAGATGTCTGTTAAATCTATTTGCTTCATTACCTCCAATAATTCTCTTAATTTTCTATTAGGTTTCTGTCTGTTTGACCTGTCCCTTGGAGAGAGTGGTGTGTTGAAGTCTCCTACTACTAGTGTGTGTGGTTTGATGTCTGCCTTGAGTTCTAGTAATATTTATATTACATAAGTGGGTGCTTTTATATTAGGGGCGTAGATATTCAGGATTGAGACATCATCCTGATGATTTCTTCCTGTTATGAGTATAAAGTGTCCATCTCAATCTCTTCTGATTGATTTTAGTTTGAAGTCAGTTTTGTTAGAAATTAGTATGGCCACACCTGCTTTTTTCTTAGGTCCATTTGCTTGAAACACCTTTTCCCAACCCTTTACTCTGAGTAGATGCCTGTCTTTGTGGTTGAGGTTGAGATGTGTTTCTTGCAAACAGCAGAATGTTGGATCCTGTTTTCATATCCAATCTCTTAGCCTGTGCCTTTTTAGAGGTGAATTGAGCCCATTAATATTAAGTGATATTAATGACCAGTGGTTGTTTACTGTTGGAGGAATTCTTGCATTGGCTGTCAACTGTCTCTATACCTCTTCAATATAGTGCTTGAAGTTCTAGCAATAGCAATAAGACAACATAAGGCAATCAAGGGGGTACGAATTAGAAAAGAAAAACTCAAACTTTCATTATTTGCAGATGATATGATAGTGTAATTTAGTGACCCCAAAAACTCTACCAGCGAACTCCTACAAATGATAAATACCTTCAGTGATGTGGCAGTATACAAGATCAACTGAAAAAAATCAGTAGCCCTCCTATACACAAAAACAAAGAAGCAGAGAGTGAAATCAGAGAAACATCACCTTTCACAATATCCACAAATAGCACAACGTATCTTGGGGTACCTCTAACAAAGGAAGTTCAAGATCCTTTTGACAAGAACTTTAAGCTTTAAAGAAAGAAATTGAAGAGGGTACCAGAAAATGGAAAAACCTCCCATGCTGTTGGATTGGTAGGATCAACATAGTAAAAATGGCAATTCTACCAAAGGCAATCTATAGATTGAATGCAATTTCCATCAAATCCCATCAAAATTCTTTACGGACCTAGAGAACAATAATCAACTTTATATGGAAAATCAAAAAACCCAGGATAGCCAAAACAATCATATACAATAATGGAACTTCCAGAGGCATTATTATACCTGACTTCAAACTCTATTACAGAGCCACAGTAATGTAAACAACTTGGTACTGGCATAAAAGCAGAGATGTTGACAAATGGAATCAAATTGAAGACTGTTATATTAATCCACAAACCTATGAACACCTGATTTTTTATAAAGAAGCTAAAATTGTACAATGGAATAAAGAAAGCTTCTTTAACAAATGATGCTGGCATAACTGGATGTCAACCTGTAGAAGAATGAAAATAAACAGATATCTATCACCATGCATAAAACTCAAGTCCAAATGGATTAAAGACCTCAATATTAACCTGACCACACTGATCCTGATAGAAGAGAAATTGGGAAGTGGACTGCAATACATGGGCACAGTACACTACTTCCTACATTTAACCCTAGTAACACAGACAATCAGAGAAAAAATGAATAAATGGGACCTCCTGAACCTGAAAAGCTTCTGTAAAGCAAAGGACACTATCCTTAAGACAAAAAGGCAACCTACTGAATGGGAGAAGATCTTCACCAACCCCACATCAGACAAAGGTCTGATCTCCAAAATATATAAAGAACTCAAGAAACTAGACATTAAAATTCTAATTAACCCAATTAAAAAAAGGGGGTACTGAACTGAACAGAGAATTCTCAACAGAAGAAGTTCAAATGGCCAAAAGATACTTAAGGTCATGCTCAACCTCCTTAGCGATCAGGGAAATGCAAATCAAAACAACTTTGAGATAACATCGTACACCTGTCTGAATAGCTAAAGTCAAAAACACCAATGATAATCAATGCTGGAAAGCATATGGACTAAGGGGAATATTCATCCATTGCTGGTGGGAATGCAAACTTGTGCAACCTCTTTGGAAATCAGTGTGGTGGTTTCTCAGGAAACTGGGAGTCAACCTACCTCAGGATCCAGCAATACCACTCTTGGGAATATACCCAAGAGATGTCCTATCATACTACAAAAGCATTTGTTCAACTATGTTCATAGCAGCATTATTTGTAATAGTCAGAACCTGGAAACAACCTAGGTGCCCCTGAATGGAAGAATGGATAAAGAAGGTGTGGCACATCTACACATTAGAGTTCTACTCAGCAAAAAAAAAAAAAAAAAAAAAAATGACATCTTGAATTTTGCATGCAAATGGGTTGAAATAGAAAACACTATTCTGATTGAGGTAACCCAGACCCAAAAAGATGAATATGGTATGTACTTACTCATTAGTGATTCTATCCATAAACAAAGGACATTGAATCTATAGTTCTCGATAATAGAGAAACTAAGTTATAAGGTGAACCCAAAGAAAAACATATATAAGTCCTCCTGGAAATTGGAAGCAGACAAGATCACGAGGCAAAAGTTGGGAGCATGGGGGTGGGGTGGGTTGAGGGGACAGGGAGAGTGGGAGAAAAGAAAGAAGAGGAGGGTTGGGGAGAGTTTGGGGGAAATAGGATGGTTGAGATGGAGGAATGATGGATATGGGAACAGGGAAAAATATATCTTAATTAAGGGAACCATTTTGGGGCTGGCAAGAGGCTTGACTCTAGAGGGGTTCCCTTGTGTCCACAGGGATGTCTCCAGCTATAACTCTGGGCAGTGGAGGAGAGGGTGCCTGAACTAGCCTTGTCCCTTAGTCAGACTGATGACTATCTTGAATATCACCATAGAACCTTCGTCCAGCAACAGATGGAGATAGAGATAGAGACAGAGACCTACACTGGACTGACTTTCCAAGGTCCAGTTGAAGAGCAGAAGGAGGGAGAAGAGTAAGGAAGTCAGGAATGTGAAATCAGTGGTCAACCCACTGAGTCAGTGCGCCTGAGCTAATGGGAGCTCACCAAATTCAACTGGACTGGGACTGAATGAGTATGGGATCAAACTGGACCCTCTGGATGAGGCTGACAATTGAGGATGACTGAGAACCCAATGATAATGTCACTGGGATATGTCTCTACTGCATGTACAGGCTTTTTAGGACCCTAGTCTATTTGGGTGCACACCTTCATAGGCATGGATGAAGGAGGGAGGGCCTTGAACTTCCCACAGGGAAGGGTACCCTGCCCTCTCTTAAGACTGGAGGGGCAAGGGGAAGGGGAAGTGTGGGAGTGGAAGGGATGTGGGAGGAGGGGAGGAAGTGGAAATTTGAATGGTATTATTTATAAAGTAATAAAAAAATTATTAGAAAAAAATCTGACCACATTGAAACTGAGAAAAGAGAAAGTGGGAAGTAGACATCACTGCATGTGCACAGGAGAATACCTCCTAAACATAACCCCAGTAGCACAGCAACTATAAATAAACTGGACCTCCTGAAACTGAGAAGCTTCTGTAAAACAAAGGACACAGTCAATAACACAAAAAGGCAGCCTACTAAATGAGAAAAAACTTCACAGACCCCACATCAGACAAAGAACTGATCTCCAAAATATATAAAGAACTCAAGAAATTAGACATCAAAATTCCAAATAACCTAGTTAAAAAATGGGCTACAGAACTAAACAGACAATTCTCAACAGAAGAATAACAAATGGCCGAAAGAAATGTTCAACATCCTTAGCCATCAGGAAAATGCAAATCAAAACAACTCTGAGATACCATCTTACACCAGTCAGAATGACTATGATCAAAAGTACCAATGATAGCTTATGCTGGAGAGGATGAGGAGTAAGGGGAACACTCCTTTTTTGCTTGTGTGAATGCAAACTTGCACAACCATTCTAGAAGACAGTACTATGGTATCTCAGAAAATTGGGAATCACCCTACCTCAGGACCCAGCGATACCACTCTTGGGTATATACCCAAAAGATGTTAAATCATACTACAAGCTGTATGATTTGTGGTATCATTTGTTCAAATATGTTCATAGCAGCATTATTTGTAATATCCAGAACCTAGAAATTATATAGATTCCCCTCAACTGAAGAATGGATAAAGAAAATGTGGTACATTTACACAATGGAGTACTACTCAGCAGTAAAAAAACAAATGACATCTTAAAATTTGGATGTAAATGGATGGAACTAGAAAAAAACATTCTGAGTGAGGTAACTCAGACCCAGAAAGATGAATATGGTACGTACTCACTCAGAGGTGAATACAAGCCATAAAGCAAAGAACAATGAGGATATTGTGCATGACCATAGAGAAGCTAAGTAACAAAATGAACTCTAAGTGAAACATTTATAGATCCCCCGAATAGGGAAATAGACAAGATCTCCTGACAAAATTGGGAGCATGGGGCTGGGGGAGGGCGGTCAGAAGGGGAGAAGGAAGGAAGAATTGGTAGGGGGAAGAGAACTTGAGGGAACAGAACAGTCCAGATGGAGGAAGGACAGAGACGAGAGAAAGGAAAGAGATATTTTGATTGAGGGAGTCATCGTGGGGCTAGCAAGAAACCTGGCACTAGAGAAATTCCCAGGGATCCACAAGGATGACCCCAGCTAAGACCCTAAGCAATAGTGGAGCGGTTGCCCAAACTGGCCTTTCCATGGAGATAATTTGATGCCTACCTTTTTTAATTTGTTTTGTTTTGTCTTGTCTTATTTGATAACTATCTTAAATGTCACCACAGAAACTTCATCCAGCAACTGATGGAGAAAGGGGCAGAGTCCCACAGTGGAGCACTGAGCTGAGCTCCAGTAGAAGATTGGAAGGAGTTAGAATATGAGCAAAGAGGTCAAGACGATAATGGGTACTCCCACAAAAATAGCTTACCCAAACTACTAAAGGCAACTCACCAGAGAGGGAAGGAACCAGCACAGGACCAAACTAGACCCTCTAAATGTGGGTGACATTTGATTGGCAGGGGAAGAATTCGGGGCAACTACTGGTGGTACAAGGATTTGTCCCTGATGCTTGTACTGCCTATTTGGAACCCATTCTCTTTGGATGGATACCTTAATCAGGCTGGTTATAGTGGGGAGGGCCTTGGTCCTTCCTCAGAGCAATGTGCCTTGGCCCTTGCTACAGAGTGGATGATGGTGTTGTTGAAGGAGGAGGGGATGGGAGGACAGGAGGCAGTGTAAACTGGGATTAGTACGTAAAATGAAAAAAAGATAGATTTTTTTGTAAAACATTTAAAAAGAATGAAATATGTATAGATTCTGAAAACTAATTAGGAAAGAACAAACTCTACATACCAGTCCTCTGACTCAAAATGGAATGTATGGCATATGCATGTGCATACACAGAGAGAGAGACAGAGAGAGACAGAGAGACAGACAGAGACAGAGTCTTAAATATAAAATAGATATATTCAAGTAAGGAGACAAATTCCAAACTGTTATTTCAACAGATAAATGTAATTCTCCAACACAACCATAATCCCCATATGAAGTCAAAAATAGAGTCAAAACAATGACTCAGCCTTTAGCACATAAAGGAAGCCTGACAACCTTCATTAAATCACCAGGTCCCTCACTCAATGGTCAGAGGTGAGAACTGACTTCTGAAACTCACCCTCTGACCTCAACATTGTGCTTTGACTATTGCATGACAAAAAGCATTGATGGAAACAGCACACCAATCTACCAATCAATAAATATATAAATTACAATCAAATAAATTAAAACCTGCAATTCACCTGTTCACTGATATTTCAGCTCACACTTATTTCATTTCCACTTTCAATAGTTTGATCTTTTCTTAGAAATCAGAATATAAAGAAACTTCACACTCTGTAATTAAGGACTATTGTTTTAATACAAGCTTTATTGAGACATAATTTAAAATTATACATTAAATCCATTTACATTAATGAACATTTTATGTGTGGGAGCACACATAAAATCCAAGCACACATTATCCTGAAGAGGGGGATTGCTACAAGTTTTAAACCAGCCTGGTTGATGTGGAATGAACCTGTTCCAAATAAATTTTAAAAAACTAGGAGATGACAATTAAGTTGTCTTTAGCTTATTGGTGGAGTCTGATAACCTTTCCAAATCATTTTTTTAATTAAACATGGTGTGCAGTACGGCACATGAGTACAGGTGCACACAGACCAGACGTACTAAGTCCCCTGGAGCTGGAATCACAGGTAACTGTCTGCTGCCTGACATGAGCTCTGGCAACCAGGCTGGGTCCTCTGGAGGAGCGAGTGCTCTGAAGAACTGAGCCACCTCTCCAGCCCCACCTAATAAATTTGAGACCTTCAACTCCCCAGAATTAAATGCTGCACCATTTAGGCTACATCCCTCACCTCCAAACTCCCCTCAAAAATAGTTTCCCCTCAAGAAACCATTAGTTTAATATGTCTTTATGAGATTGCTTCTTCATGTATTAGAATATGAAAATATACTATTTCCTTTATCTAGCTTCCTTAACTCAGCAAAACATTCTGGGAACTTAACCATATAATAAACACTGTTTTATTTCATTTTATATTTATTTCTTTTGCCAAATATATTCTAGTGATGAGCAAGTCATGCAAAACATTCATGTACTGACAAACATTGAGATTGTTTGAAGACTTACAACATTAATAATATTTCCCTGAAGGTTCATTTATGATCTTGGCAGCCATGTGTTTATTATCATGCATACATATATCTAAGAGTGAGATTGTAAATCACATGCTAAGTCTGCGCAGGAACAGCCAGTGAAGGGATCAGTGCACACTACTGAAGCTCTCAGAACAAAGAGACCAGTGATCTGCTGTCAGTTCCTCACACCCTCAGGAACCTTCACATCCTCATCCCCTCATCACGCTTTTCACACTCTTGCAGATGGAGGACTGTGTGTGCTTCGGGTGGCAAGAGGAAGTCACAGAACAAATTAGTGAAATCAGCCCTCTCCTCCCAACATGTGGGTCCTGAGTATCAAATAAAGGTTGTCATGCTTAGTGGCAAGTATTTTGACCCACTGAGCCATGTTGCCTTCTCCCATTTATAAACTTTCTTAATTGTGATAAATGTTAGCAGTAAAATGGAGAGAGAGTAGAAAATAACATCGATGATTCTAGTATCATCGATAATCAGGAGTTATTAGTTCTGAGTGACTCACTCTTACCTTGATCGTTCCTTTAAATTTTTTTGGATCCACACAGAAACAGTGAGCTAAAACCACAGTTGGTCCTAGTGGGCCCCCCTCAAGGACTAGGTCATGAATCCTTGTGGTGCAGACCTGGGGAGACACCTTCTCTGGAGCATCTCACTCTGCCTATTTTGCTGTGCCTTGTGGTCATGCTTTAGCCAGGCAGGCGTGTTCCTCTCTGGTCTCAGCAAGATGATGTAGCACTTGGGGATGAAGATGCCACCCAGAAGGCCAGCCGTGGAGGCCAGGATGGAGAAGATCTCTACAGCCGCAGTGGACTTGCCCCGGGCACTGTGGTACAGGGGCAGGAACGCTGTCCAGACACTGCAGAAGAGCAGCATGCTGAAGGCCAGGAACTTAGTCTCGTTGAAGACATCTGGCAGGCCCCTGGCCAGAAAAGCCACAGAGAAGGTACCCCCTGCCAGGAACCCCAAGTAGCCCAGCACACAGAAGAAGATGGTGCCAGAGCCCTCCTGGCACTGGATGACAATGTGCTGGGGCTCCGAGACCATATCCCTGTCTGGGAATGGTGGGGAGGTGGCCAGCCAGACCCCACAAAGAACAACCTGCATGAAGGAAGCAATGAGGACCACTGAGGTGGAAGCCCCAGGGCTCAGGCACACCTGGATCCTGGCCCCTGGCCTGGTGACCCTGAAGGCCAGGACCACTGTGAGAGTCTTGGCCAGAACAGAGGAGACGGCCACCGTGAACACCACAGCAAAGGTCGTCTGACGCAGGAGGCACGTGGGGACACTGGGGCGGCCAAGGAACAGCAAGGCACACAGGGCACAGAGGGAGAGGGAGATCAGCAGGAAGTAGCTGAGGGTTCTGTTGTTGGCCCTGACCACGGGGGTGTCCCTGTGCTTCAGGAACACTCCCAGAACCAGGACAGCCAGACCAGCCAGGAAGAGTGCCACCAAAGCCAGCATGAATCCCAGAGGTTCCTCAAAGGCCAGGAAGATCTCTGTCCTGGGCAGGCAGCGGTCTCTGGTGTGGCTCGAGTACTGCTCCTTGGGACACAGGAGACATCTCTTCATGTCTACGGGAGACACAGACACCATTCCTACAACACAGTGCCAACTGCACCAGCTCGGAAGGAAGGTGCCCCAAGCACTCCCTGCCCTTACAGCCTTTCCATCAAGTCATGGATTTATGAATTATTCTTGGTGACAATGGCTGGGCTAGGTGATATTAGAGGCAGAAGCACAATGAAAAAAGCTACATTTCTGTGTCTGTTTTATGTGAGAGTTTTTGTTTCTGTCTTCAGTGTCGCATGGAACTCAGGCTGAGGGGCAGAGGGTGGCCATAAACTCCTAAGCCTCCTTCCTCAACCTCTTAAGTGCTGTGATTATACAAGTGCACCACTATACCTAACCTATGCTTGTGTGTGCAGGTTTGTGTGTGCACACATGTTTATAAGTGAATGCACATGCTTGTCAAGACCAGACATTTAACATGTGATATAATTCCTCAATCATTCCCCCTAGCTTATATTTCTAATCAAACATATTTTTATATTTTGTTTGTGTGAGTATGTGTATTGGCTCAGGCATGCCCTGGTTTCCTAGTGGAGGTCAACATAACTTTCATAAACTTGGGGTTCTCTTTCTACAATTTGGGTCCCAGGGCCTGAACTTTTGCTTTCAGTGTTGACAGTGAATACTTTAACTGATAGGCTGGCCGTGTAACCAGTCTCCACAGCTTCTTCTTTTATAATGACCTCTTTTATTTTGCTTGTTGACTGTTTTCTTACTACATATCTTTTGAAACCATGTGCATGTCTGGAATATGCAGAAGTCAGAAGATATCATCAGTTCCCCTATAACTGGAGTTATACTTGGTTGTGACCCACCATGTTGTGTTTCTAACTGTTGAGCTACCTCTATAGGCCCCTTTTCACCTTACTTTAAGACAGGGTCTCTTACCTAGTCTAGAGATCACTGAGTTGACTACACTCTCAGGCCACAATGCACAAAGATCCTCCTGTCTCTGGCCCCTAGGTGCTGAGATTAAAGGTCTCTTGTGTGAGTTCTTAACAGTTCATTTCAGTGAAACAGGACCAGTAATTGGCCAAATTAACAAATGTTTTAGACTGCGCTGTGTCCCCAAAACTCATTTGTTGAAATCCTGCACCTAAGCACCTCAAAATGAGATATAGTTCTCATGGGTAAACTGGTGATAAATAATAAAGGTTAAATGAGGTCTCCAGGTTAAATTAGGTACACACTAACTCTAACAGTGCAGCTATTCTACTAAGAAGGTGGAGCTGGAGTGGTGGTGGTTGCACATGACTTTAATCTCATGATTTAATTTTAGGGGCAGAGGCAGGTAGACTTTTAATAGTTTGGGGGAAGACTGATAAATGTAGTGACTTCCAAGTCAGCCAGGGCTGCAGAGACAGTGGCTCAAAACCAAACAACAAGCCAAAAGAAGACACACACACGCTCACGATAAACACATACACACTCACAACACAAACACGCATAACAACAATGAAATGAGAGCACCCAGTGAGGATATTCTTTTCCAAGGCCTCACACAACACCAACTCTGGTGAAAACTTGGCTTTGCTTTCCAACTTTCAGAAAGGTAAAGGAATAACTTCTGTAGCTGAAATAGTAGGGAATGTGGTGGTCCATTGCCACTAAACTTCTAAGAATAATCTCACAAATACAAAGCAGAAGAAAGTCACAAAAGGACATCAGCCATGCTACTCCAATTACAGGAGGTTTGAAAAGCAAGTGAAATCATCAGTGTTAGCAAATCTAGGGTTCTGACTACACGACCACTAGAAGCTTGTGGAAGCAGTTTAGGCCTGTTTCTTGATCAGGGGTCAAGGATGTGCAGTGATTGACAGAGGACAATTCTTCTGCATTCTAATTATGGGTAGCACACTTGTCTTTTAGGATAAAGCATTTACCTAACAATATCTATTAGCAGAGCTCTAGCTGATGTTCCATGAGACAGCAAGGACTCCGCGGTGTTTTGGAGGATGGGTGTGGGGATTTGACTTAGAATGGCCCCAAAGTCTCAGATATTTAAATGATTTCTTCCTACCTGGTAGATGTTGGAGATGGATAGGGAGGTGGAACATTTGGGATGAGGGGAGTCACTGTGGGTAGTCTTTGAAAGTTCAGACTCACACACCTGGCCCACTCTCCACCTCACTGCCTGCCTGCTACCTGTAGATAAGAATGGAAACCCTCAGCTACTGCCTGGCACCATGCATCCTGCCATGATGGTCATGAACTAAGTAAGCTCCCAGTTAAAGCCTTTTCGTTTAGAAGTTGCCTTGGTTATGGTGTCTCTTCAGAGCAGTGGGACGGTAACTAAGACAATGTAGAAATACAAGAGGCTCAAAATTCCTTTTGGTCCCTCAGATTCCAGATCCACATGTCCTTACCTTTTTTGTCTGCAAACTGTCCCTCGGGGCAGGGACTGCAATCAAAACAGCATTGGGGTGCTCCCAGCCTGGGCACTTGGCTGAACCCTGGAAGACAGCTTTCACTGCAGACAGAGGTGGGCACCTAGTAACAGTGAGCATAATGTCACCAGTGATTCTGTAGGGATAAAGATGCTTAACCTCATCCTAAGAACCAGAACAGGAGAGTTCCCTCTCAGCCCACTAGATGACAGGCCTTTCAGAAACATGTCTATCTGAGCAGATGCCAGACTGGAAATGTACCTTTGAGTGTAATAAACAGAACTACATTTGATTTACTTGGCTAAGGGATTAAATACATAGCTAAAAATGTTAATGTGTTATCTTCCAGTCTTGTATCAACAATTGAAGATATGGGGGTAGGAGAGAAGGCACCTAGGTTAAAACTACAGACTGCTCTTCCAGAATATCAGGGTTCAATTCCCAGGACCAGTACAGCAGCTCACACTGTAACTCCAGTTGCAAAGGATCCACTGCCCTCCTCTGGCCTGCACAGACACCAGCACACAAATATAGGTGCAGGGAAACATGCATACATGCAAAATAAAATATAAACAATAATTTGGGTATTGGCAGTCATTACAAAAGTCCATATAGCCTGGGTATGATTTTCTTGACGCCTTCAGATTTCTGCATTTTCTGAAACTCCAGCCAGCCCTGTGGCTTCTTCAGGGACTCCATTTATAATTCAAAAGACCTGGTTATATCTTTTCTTTTTCTCCATCTCCCTCTCTGATGCTGTTGAGATTTACAGTTTGGCTGACCTTGTGTTTAACAATTACATTCTAATAACAAAACATCATCCAACTTCAGTAAGAGCAGAAATGCAGTTACTGACTCCCCGAATACACACACACACACACACACACACACACACACACATTCCTAGCACACTCAGTGGCCCTCTCATTTACCTCGGAACAGCCAAGGATGACCCAGTTTATCTTAGGATAGCTCTACCTCCAGGCAAGGATTATAAAGAAGGAAGTGTGGGTGCTGACATTTCTGCCACAACAGAAGAAAGCAGAAAACCCTCCCCAGATCACGGCCATTAAAAAATTCTTCAAAGGAGTCCTGGAAACACATAGTATGTGTCTTTTTTTCATGATTGAGAAATCCAAGAATGGGAATCTCATTCTCATGTGGAATACCTTAAGGCCACCACTGACTGGAGTGGCCACCAAAATGAAGTTAGATAAAGTTGCAGAGGAGGGGACTCTTTCTTCATTGGCACAGGACAGGGAGCTGAGCCATTTCTATGTACCAGACTCCACACATAGACATAAATAACACAACACTGTTTCAAATTTTGTTAATAAATATCAGGGTTTGAATCTCAAATGTTTCCCGAAGTCTCTTGTGTTGGACCACTGGTCACCTGACAGTGGGTATGTTAAGAATGATTGAATATTGATGCTACAGTAGTTTCAATGTAATTGGCCAAAATAAGCTCATATGGAGAGGCACTATGGGGGATTTGACTTTGTTATAAGAAGTGTGTCATTGTGGGGGTGGATTTGGGGTGTCATAAATGCTCAAGCCACACCCAGTGACCCAGTTCACCTCTTGTAGTCTACAGGTCAAGATTTAGGACTTTCAGTTCCTTCTCTAGGACAATGTCTGCCTGCATGCCACCATGTTGCACCAAGATGATAATGAACTAAACTTCTGAAAATGGAAGCCACCACAATGAAATGTTTTTTATTATAGGAGATTTTGGGCTCATGGTATGTCTTCACAGCAACAGAAACCTTAACTAAGACAGAAGTTGGGTTCTGCAACTTAGGTATTGAATTGATAGGCCTGATAATGCTTCTGTTTCAATAAACATGGACCATGGGACAGTAGATTAGAAAAGCAGTAGAAAATTTTAAGTGCACTTAATGCTACTATTGCCATACTAATAAAAGCATAGAACAAGGGACTGAGTCTGATTAGATTAACTATGGGCCGGGCTCAAGAAGTTTCATCTTGTGTCATTATATATGGGAAATATGTAACCTGATTTCTTACTTTGATTTTATATGAGATTACAGTTAAGAAATTGCATGAATCTCAGAAGAGACTGAATTTTGGACTTTTAAACATGCTTCAATTGTGATAGACAGTGAGAACTTTGGACAATGTGCTGCTAAATGCAGTTTTTATTATAATATTGTCACAAGCTGAGGAGTCAGGATATGGAATGTGGTGGTTAGAATGTAAATGGCCCACATAAACTCATAGGAAGAGGCACTATTAAAAGACATGGCTTTGTTGGAGAAGGTGTGGCCTTGTTGGTGGAAGTATATCATTGTGGGGGTGAGCCTTGGGGTATCATATATGCTCAAGCCATACCAAGTGACACAGTTCACTTCCTCTTGCCTACAGGAAAAGATGTAAGACTCTCGGCTCCTTCTCCAGCATGATTTCTGCCTATATGCCTCCATGATCCATAAGGATGATTATGGACCAAATAAACCTCTGAAAATGTAAGCCTCTTCATTAAATCCTTTTCCTTTATAAGAGGTGCCTGGCTGTGGTGTCTCTTGACACTAATAGAAACCCTAAGTAAGAGAATGCCTCTGACAAGATCAATGGATTAATTCCTCAATGGATTCGCAATCTGATAAATTAGTATACATATTAGAAATAGAACATGGGACTAGGTTTGGGGTAGTGGGACATGGAGGCTATGCACTAGTCAGATATAACTTGTTTACCTGTCTAATCTATCAAGATCCCTACCACCTCACTTCCTGAGCCACATGCCCTCATCACCAACCTCTCCCACCACACATGTCTGTTGTCCTACATGACATACTGCGTCAATCACACACATCCAGAGCAATTGATACATCTGACCCTGAATCCCTCAAACCATGGGATTTGTCATTGTGGTTGAAATAAACTAACACAGTAAGTAAACTGAATGTCTATTGAGTCCACTTTCCATATTGTCTATGGGAAGGTATTTAACTGAGTGTATCACTATCTTCATCTTCTCATAACAGATCCCAAGCACAAAGAATATATTTCCAAGGTAGTACCAGCTACAGATTCTCATTGTATTTTGTATATCTTGTATGTCCAACTCCCCCCATTTCCATAAGTGTGGGTGGTGTAAATGTGTATGCATGTATTTGTACACCTATGTGGACTCGTGTTCATGTATAAAGAAGCACATGTGGAGGCCCAAGATTAATGCTGGGAATCATCCTCAATTGCTTTTCCATTATGTTCATTGAGGTAGAGGCTCAAAGGAAAACCCAGAGTAAGACTGATATGGCTAGTCTTACTCATCAGGTTTCTGTGGACATCTCCTTGTTTCCATCCTCCAGGGATGAAATTACAGGTGAGACCCACTGTCCACTACGCATGTACAAGTGTTCTGGAGATCCAAATTTTGGTTCCTGTACTTGCATACAAAACACTTTGACCACTGGCAATCTCCTAACCCCATCTTTTACATTTTCCTTTTTGCTGGTGAATCAATATCATTCAGAGAAAGATCTCTAATGAGATAAACAGCATAGCCAGTTATAACTGACTGACCCAATCCAAAGCCTCATCAACTTGATGCAGAAGTAGCAATGAAGACCCCTGAACTGAAATTTCCCTGTGACTTTAACACACTAGGACAAGAGTCATCTCTGCATTCAGGCAACTCACTTGGATTTCCTCCTTCAAATGGACCTTCATTTTGTTCCCCGAAGAGACTTGAGGGTCTATCATTCCTACATGGACCAAGCGGAATACACCCTCAGGGGTCTTCTGCCCTTGGAAAATGTCAAATTTTGTCACCAAATCTCCATTGGCATCAAATATAATTTCACTTCCATCAGGAGTCTTGAAGTGCACATTCCTAAGAGCTTGAAGCAGCTGAGGAAAGAAGGGAGACACTGTAGACCAACCAGGGGCAATCTGGAGTCTTGTCCAAAATACCACATCCCATTCACCTCTGCAGTGAGACAGAGTCACTTCAACCAAGGATTGGCACCATTGGGAGTAAGGGAGATCAAGTATGTGTGATATATTCAGGAACTCACAAATATATTTCTCTTTCTCTTTCTCTCTCTCTCTCTCTCTCTCTCTCTCTCTCTCTCTCTCTCTCTCTGTGTGTGTGTGTGTGTGTGTGTGTGTGTGTGTGTGTATCATTAACACTGTATAATCCACATGACAACTCTCAGGAATGCTCTCTCCTTCTGCTGCCATGTGGGATTCGGGAATCCAACTAATGCTTGGGGACAAGTCCTTTACTCACTGAGCCATCTCAGCAGCCTTAAAATTAAACCCAAAAACATGACAATGTAGTTCCTGCTCCAGGGTCTCATTTGGGTGTGCGCTATTGTCCTCAGTCTTCCCATCACACTCAGAAGACTCCAAACTCTAGGAAGACCTCCACAGACTGGGCTCAGCTCACCCAGTCTGCCCACTGACTCCAACCAGTCTCCCACAGTTCATCAGTCCCACCCCGGTGGCTCTTCTGTTTGTCTCCATTCAGGGCCCTGACATGCTGGACCTGCCATCTGCAATGCTATCATTTTTACCCATGGTGAGACTTCTCATCCTCTTGTCTGGAACTCAAATAGTTGCTGACAGAGAAAACTACACCAGCCTTTCACTTCCCTTCACTTCTTCATACTCAGTCTACTTTATATCCTCATCATTAAGTACACACAGACAGCTTGACACTTACATGTTTTAATTTTGTGATGAAATCTTCCTTAGTAGTCCAGATTGGCCTCAACATTCTGTGTGCTAGCATGATAAACATGGGCCTCCAAGCCTGACTTTGTGCAAATTTTAATCTGTCACCCCCAGTCAAATGACAAAAAGTATCACTGTTCTTCCTGTTTACAACCTTATGTATCTTCACCAGGCACACACTAGAATCTCAGGTCATCTGAGTGATGGTAATGAAAACACACCTCCTCCTTGGCAACCCTTCTCACTGTTTACCTCAGCAGTGAGCTACATGTCTTCCAGGGGTCCTCGTACAGATCGTGACCTACGCTACCCTGGGTGGCTAAGAAAAGATAGATAGAGAGGAGATCCATCCAAACGGGTGAGTGTGTGCCCACCCAGGGAGGATGTTCCAGGAAGGGAGCACTGGGCCCCTCTAGCTCCTACTTTTTTGTTCCATACAACCCCGCTTCCCCCAAGCCTGCCCTATTGTATGTGAGGTCCTTGACCCAAGAACAGTTCCTGCTCCTGCACTGAGGAGATCCAGCCTAATGGAGGAGGGTCATCTGTCTATGTGTTATTTTCATTGGTGAATAGAGAAACTGCCTTGGCCCTTTAATAGGACAGAAAATAAGGTAGGTGGAGTAAACAGAACAGGATGCTGGGTAGAAAGCAGTGAGGCAGCCACCATGGAGCCAGCCACCAGGTCAGACATGCCGAATCTTTCCCAGTATGCCACCATCTCGTGGTGCTTCACAGATTATTAGAAATGGGTTAATCAAGATGTGGGAACTAGCCAATAAGAGGCTAGAACTAATGGGCCAAGCAGTGTTTAAATGAATACAGTTTGTGTGGTTTTTTTTTCGGGTGTAAATCTAGCTGTGCAGGAGCTAGGCGGGACAAAAAGCAGGCCTGCCTGCAGCTCCATCTATGAATGGTGCCCAGATGTGGATTACTGAATCCACAGAAAGCCCGAGAAAGCTTGGGAAAGAATAGAGTAAAGCATGTTTTCTTGGTAGCAGCAATTTCTCAGGTCTGCTCTGCTTGCTAGAGGCAAGCAAGCGCTCTCATCTAAGAGAGGCTTCATGACTCAGCTTTAGCTGCAAAAACCTGCGGCACTTTTAAGAGGTCCTGCCACGAAACACTTAAATAGTGTTGATGAAAAGCCAACCACATGCTTTTCAGTTTTCAGACGTAGCAGGAAAAAAGCTGTGCTGTTTTAAAATGCCGGCTTTCTGGGCTGTCCTGCCAGCAAACTCTGACTCTTTCAGGCAGGCAGTCTGACTGAGTGTGGTCTGTGAGCAGAATGTTGCAGCTTGCTTGCTGGCAGAGACCTTGAAATATTGTAGAGTTGTTGCAATAAACATGGCTACAGCCGGTACCTCTGCCATGAGGCTGTAACGTTAAGAAATGGGCTGGATTCAGCTGTCAAAGCCACGTCTTTGGTCCTACTGATATTGCTTGGTAAATTAAAGACTCATGTGATCACAAAAAGAGAGATATTCAGTAAAAGAAAGACTCAAAGTCGAAGAAAACGTCTAAATGGTTTACAATGTTTAAAAATATAAGCAGGCTTGAAAAAAAAGTTAAAGTTCTTAAAGTTAAAAAAAAAGAGAGTAGTTGGGTGTGGTGATACACACCTTTAATCCGAACACTTAGGAGGCAGAGGTAGATTGACCTCTGTGACTTCAAGTTGTGGTAGCACGCACCTTTAATCCCAATGCCTGGGCGGCAGAGACAGAGGGATCTCTGAGAGTTCAAGGACAGCCTGGCCTACAGAGTTATTCCAGGACGAAGATATACAGAGAACCTTTCTCAAAAAATAAAAATAAAATAAATAGAGGTTAAAACAAAGCCGCACAAAGAAGGAAAATACACAGAGAATCTTGATGCTGTATGGTATTAAGCTCTCTTTGAATTGTTTGAATTCTGAGGAAGGAGCAACGGCTGCTAAAAGATATTTGTTTATGAATGCTGCTAAACTAATCCAAGATAGATATTTTGAAAATACCTTAAATTCAAAATTTGGCTCTAAGGTTATGATGCTTTGGGAAAGTTCTTTTGTTTTCACAGAGGATGAGACTGTGGATTGCTTCTATCCCAATATGGTATTATAGATCATGCCCTCCTGAAAGGTTGCAGTGAACACCTTCAAAAAATTACTTCACTCAACTGCTGACTGAGATGAATGTAGCACACGAGTTATACCATGAAAGACCTGAATAACAGCACCCCCATTCAGCACAAAGCAGTTTGGAGAGAAAAAACTGCACACATATTCCCAAATATTGTTTATAAATGTTCTTTTACATTTAAAGGGGATATGGTATAGATATGAATAATTTATATTGGTATGGATTTGACTTTACTGATATAAATTTAAGGTCAATCTTGTTATGTGCATATGTATTTCTGATCTTGATTAAGGTATGTGATTGTGAAGTTCATTTTTAAAATGTATTGTATAATTAGGAAATATAGGTTGTTAATGGATAATCATCAATAATAGTCAAGCTTATAGTCATGTTAGTTAGATTTTCTAGAAATATAGAGATATATTTCAGTTAGATAGGCATTCTTCATATCTTTCAAAGACTACAGAATATGGCATTTTAAATGTTTTAATAATTTAGGGTTTTTCATGACAATGAGACACATCTGCTCCTGGCAGCACCAATCTTCTTCAAGAGGAAGATGGGCATCAAAGAGGCTACTTATGGAGTTTGATAGCCATTTGGGCAAGAAACTGCTCTTGCCTGGACTGATGCATGAAATGGACACAAAGAACCCACAGAAAGAGGACTGCTGCACTTGCCTAAAGGTGAGATGGTCCTTTGGGGTTCCTGATTCATGAAAGAGTCTGTGAGATATTCTGCAGGACACGGAAAATAGTAACTGAATTGTCTTTGAAATTTCCTGCTTCATGGAAATGTCCACTGGATACCAAGGGTCTTTAGGCTGAAGATGGATGCCCCAATGATATAAAAGAACTTTGGGTGACTGTACAGGCAGTGAGATATCTCTGTCATTTCTAGAGTTTGAAAGTTGCTTATTTCTTGTTTACTTAGGTAATATTATATTACATCCTTCTGGAGTCTTTGGTGGAGTTGAAGAATGGTTAGTTATAGTTATAGTTTTTCTTAGTTATGATAAAAGATAAAATATATATAAATATTGTAACTGTGATTTTTGCTTTATAACTGTTTTGTTATATGTAATTTTACTATGTTAAAGTTAAAGCCTTCCTTTTTGTTTAAACAGAAAAAGGGGAAATGATGGAGGAGGGTCATCTATCTATGTGTTACTTTTATTAGTAATAAAATTAGAATTCAATAGCAATTCTACCGCCAAAAAGCCTACAAACTCATGGAAACTGAACAGTCAACTATAGAACCACCCCTGGGTCAAGGAAGAAATAAAGAAAGAAATTAAAGTCTTCCTTGAATTCAATGAAAATAAAGACACAACATATCAAAACCTATGGGACACTATAAAAGCAATACTAAGCATAGTATATAGGAATAAGTGTCCACATAGAGAAAACAGAGAAAGCACACTTTAGAGACTTAACAGCACACCTAAAAGATCTAGAAAAAAGAAGCAGACTCACCAAGGAGAAATAGAAGACTGGAAATAATCAAACTGAGGGCTGAAATCAACAAAATAGAAACATATAAAACAATCCAAAGAATCAATAAAACAAAAAGCTGGTTCTTAAAGAAAATCAACAAGATTGACAAACCCCTATCCAAACTAAACAAATAGCAGAGGGAGAACATGCAAATTAATAAGATCAGAAAAGAAAAGGGGGACATAACCACAGACACAGAAGAAATTCAGAGAATCATTAGATCCTATTACAAAAGCCTGTACCACAAAATTGGAAAATGTAAAAGAAATGAACATTTTTTTAGATAAGTACCATATACTAAATTTAAATCATGACTAGGTGAACAATTTAAATAGACCTGTAAGTTGCCAGGAATTAGAAACTGGCATCAAGAACCTCCCTACCAAAAAAGACCAGGACCAGATGGTTTCAATGAAGAATTATACCAGAACTTCCAAGAAGAGCTAATATCTTTACTTCTAAAAGTATTTCACAAAATAGAAACAGAAGAGTCATTGCCAAACTCCTTTTATGAAGTTACAGTCACCCTGATACCAAAACCACACAAAGACTCAACCAAGAAAGAGAATTACAGGCCAATCTCACTCATGAACATCGATGTAAAAATCCTCAATAAAATACTGACAAACCGAATCCAAGAACACATTAGAAAAATTATCCATTATGATCAAGTAGGCTTCATCCCAGAGATGTAGGGCTAGTTCAACATACAAAAATCTCAATGTAATGCATCATATAAATAAATTGAAGGAAAAAACATATGATTATTTCATTAAATGCTGAAAAAGCATTTGAAAAATTTCAACATCCCTTTATGATAAAGGTCTTGGAGAGATTAGGGACACAAGGGTCATACCTAAATATAATAAAAGCAATTACAGCAAGCCAACAGCTAACATCAAATTAAATGGAGAGAAACTCAAAGCCATCCCACTAAAATCAGGAACACGACAAGGCTGTCCTCTCTCTCCATATCTCTTCAACATACTGCTTGAAGTTCTAGCAATAGCAATAAGACAACATAAGAAGATCAAGGGGATTCGAATTGGAAAGGAAGAAATTAAACTTTCGTTATTTGCAAATGATATGATAGTGTACTTAAGCGACCCCAAAAACCCTATCAAAGAATTCCTACAGCTGATAAACACTTTTAGTAATGTGGCAGGATGCAAGATCAACTCAAAAAAATCAGTTGCCCTCCTAAAAACAAAGAACAAAGAAGCAGAGAGGGAAATCAGAAAAGCATCACCTTTCACGACAGCCACAAATAGCATAAAATATCTTGGGGTAATTCTAACCAAGGAAGTGAAAAATCCTTTGACAAGAATTTTAAGACTTTAAAGAAAGAAATTGAAGAGGATATGAGTAAATGGAAGGATCTCCCATGCTCTTGGATTGGGAGGATCAACATAGTAAAAATGGCAATTCTACCAAAAGCAATCTATAGATTCAATGCAATCCCCATCAAAATCGCAACAAAATTCTTCACATATCTTGAGAGAATAATAATCAATTTTATATAAAAAAAAAAAAAACCGAAAACCCAGGAGAGCCAAAACGATCTTATACAATAAATGTACTTCCAGAGGCATTACCATTTCTGACTTCAAACTCTATTACAGAGCTACAGTTATGAAAACAGCTTGGTTGATGTGGGAGTGTCATATATCAATCTGTTGATTTCATTGGTTAAGTTATAATAAACCAGCTGCTTGGCCTCATGGCTTGGAACATAGATGGGAGGAGTAAACAGAATAGAATTCTGGGCGGAAGAGGAAGTGAGGTCAGACTCTGCTCTGTTCCCAGAGAGACGCCATGCTCAGCTCTCCTGGGTAGACGCAACGATGGATGGAGGCTAGAATCTTCCAGGTAAGCGCACCTTGGGGTGCTTACAAACATCATTAGAAATGGGCTAGTCCAGGTGAGAGAATTAGCCTGTAAGGGCTAGAGTTCATGGGCCAAGCAGTTCTTAAATGAATACAGTTTGTGTGTTGTTATTTCGGGCATGAGCTAACCAAGCGGCCGGGGTGTTGGGGACGCAGCCCCGCCGCTCCTATTTCAACACTTGGTATTGGCATAAAAACAGAGATGTTGAACAATGGAATTGAATTGAAGACCCGTATATTAACCCACAAACCTATGAACACCTGATTTTCGACAAATTATACGATGGAAGAAAGAAAGCATCTTCAACAAATGGTGCTGGCATAACTGGATGTCAACCTGTAGAAGAATAAAAATAGATCCATATCTATCACCATGCACAAAATTCAAGTCCAAATGGATTAAAGACCTCAATATAAATCTGACGACACTGAACCTGATAGAAGAGAAAGTAGGAAGTAGTCTGCAACACATGGACACAGGAGACCACTTCCTACTAATAACTCCATTAGCACAGACAATAACAGCAACAATAAATAAATGGGACCTCCTGAGCCTGAGAAGCTTCTGTAAAGCACAGGACACTGTCATTAAGACAAAAGGGCATCCTACTGAATGGGAGAAGATCTTCCCCAACCCCACATCAGACAAAGGTCTGATCTCCAAAATATATAAAGAACTGAAGAAACTAGACATTAAAATTCTGAATAACCAAATGAAAAAATGGGTACTGAACTGAACAGAGAATTCTCAACAGAAGAAGTTCAAATGGCCAAAAGACACTTAAGGTCATACTCAACCTCCTTAATGAACAGGGAATTGCAAATCAAAACAACTTTGAATTTCCATCTTACACCTGTCAGAATGGCGAAAATCAAAAACATCAATAATAACCTATGATGGAGAGGATGTGGAGTAAGGGGAACACTCATCCATTGCTGATGGGAATGCAAACTTGTGCAACCACTTTGAAAATCAGTGTGGCAGTTTCTCAGAAGACTTTGAGTCAACCTACCTTAGGATCCAGAAATTCCACTCTTGGGAATATACCCAAGAGATGCGCTATCATACTACAAAAGCATTTGTTCAACTATGTTCATAGCAGCATTATTTGTAATAGCTAGAACCTGGATACAACCTAGATGCCCCTCAATGGAAGAATGGATAAAGAAAGTGCAGCACATATACACATTAGAGTTCTACTCAGCAGTAAAAAACAATGACATCTTGAATTTTGCATGAAAATGGATGGAAATAGAAAACACTTTACTGAGTGAGATAACTCAGACACAAAAAGATTAATATGGTATATACTCACTCATTAGTGGATTCTAGCCATAAACAAAAAGCATTGAGCCTATAGTTTGTGATCCTAAAGAAACTAAATAATAAGGTGAACCCAAAGAAAAATATTTATTTATTCTCCTGGAAATTGGAAGTAGACAAGATCACCAGGCAAAAGTTGGGAGCATGGGGGTAGGGAAAAAGGAAGAAGGGGATAAGGGAGAAGGGGAGGACTGGGGAAAGCTTGGGGATTGGGATGGTTGAGATGGAGGAAGGGTGGATATGGAAGCAGGGAAGAAGATATCTTCATTAAGGGAGCCATTTTATGATTGGCAAGAGACTTGGGCTCTAGAGGGGTTCCCGGGTATCCAAGGGGATGTTCCCAGCTAGGTCCTTGGGCAGCAGAGGAGAGGGTGTCTGAACTGGCCTTATTTCATAGCCACACTGATGAATATCTTGCATATCACCATAGAACCTTCATCTGGCGATGGATGGAGATAGAGACCGAGACCCACATTGGAGCACTGGACTCTCAAGGTCCAGATGAAGAGCAAAAGGAGAGAGAAGATGAGCAAGGAAGTCAGGACCGTGAGGGGTACATCCACCCATGGAGACGGTGGGACTGATCTAATGGGACCTCACCAAGACCTACTGGATTGGGATGAACGAGTATGTGATCAAACCAAACTCTCTGAATGTGGCTGACAATGGGGACTGACTGAGAAGCCAATGATTAATGGCACTGGGATTTGTCTCTACTGCATATACTGGCTTTTTGGGAGCCTAGTCTGTTTGGATGCACACATTCCTAGACCTGAATGGAACAGAAGAGGGCCTTGGACTTCCCACAGGGCAGGGTACCCTGCATTTTCTTAGGTCTGGAGAGGGAGGAGGAGAAGTAGTGGGGGAAGTCTGGAGGGGAGGAGGTGGAAATTTTTAATAAAAAAAATTTAAAAAAGAATAGATGATAGATAGATAGATAGATAGATAGATAGATAGATAGATAGATAGATAGATAGATAGATAGATGAGTTAGATGATGAATAGGTAGATGGATGGACAGACATATAGAAAGAAAAACAGACAGGGAGGTGGACAGAAAGATGGACAAAAACTCAGGGGAAAAAGACCAACATATATTATACACATGTATGAAATTTTCAATATTTTTAAATAGAAAAATAATTAAGGGCTTTGGATATGGCTCAGTGATTAAAGCACTTGTCATAAAAGCCTGAGGATCAGACCTCAAAACACAGAACCCACCTAAATTTCAGGTGGATGTGGCCACTATTCTCTAATTACATTCTCAGAAGGAGGAGACAGGAAATGCATGAAAAAGCTGACTACCGAGACTAGCCACATCAACAAGTTCTGGGATTGAGTGAGAAACCATGCCCCAAAAATTAAGATGGAAGAATGATTGAAAGGTGATTCCTCATCATCCTCAGATATTCCCACATGTATGTACAAGTGAGAGCACAACCCGCCCGCATGGGCCTGTATGCTTACAAACATGTGCCCATATACATGTCCCATACACCAAAAAATGAAAAATAAATGGCATTTTATATCTGTTTGAAATTCTGATTTGCAGCACATCTATACTAAAAGTCATCCACTGTTTATCAAAGCTTAAATTTGGGGTATTAAAAACTCTATGACATGGGATGCCCTTCTGTTTGCTGTGGATATGTATTGATTTTATTAGTTGATGAATAAAGTTACTTTGGCCTATGGCCAGGGAGAAACCCAAACTTAATACTGGAAGAAAGAAGGAAGAATCCAGGCAGATGCCAGGAGCTGCTGGAGCAGCAAGATGTGAAGTAACAAGCCACAAACTTGTGGTAAAATAGAAAATAATAGAAATGGGTTAATTTGGTTTTAATAGCCTGACTGCAGCAAGGTTGGCCTTTTGTCTGCGAGCTACCTGGCCAGTAAGAAGACCTGATCTTGGTACCAGAACACACTTAACCTGATAGAAGAGAAAGTAGGAAGTACTCTACAACATATGGGCACAGGAGATCACTTCCTACATATATCCCCAGCAGCACAGACATTAGGGCAACATTGAATAAATGGGACCTCCTAAAACTGAGAAGCTTCTGTAAAGCAAAGGACACTGTCACTAAGAAAAAAAAGGCAACCTACTGACTGGGAGAAGATCTTCACTAACCCCGCAAGAGACAAAGGTCTTATCTCCAAAATATATAATGAACTTAAGAAACTAGACTTTAAAATGCTAATTAACCCAATTAAAAAAATGGGGCACTGAACTGAACAGAGAATCCTCAACAGAAAAAGTTCAAATGGCCAAAAGCACTTAAGGTCATGCTCAACTTCCTTAGCGATCAGGGAAATACAAATCAAAACAACTTTGAGATACCATCTTACACCAGTCAGAATGGCTAAAATCAAAAACACCAATGATAGCCTTTGCTGGAGAGGTTGTGGAGTAAGGGGAACACTCATCCATTGCTGGTGGGAATGCAAACTTATGCAACCACTTTGGAAATTGGTGTGGCAGTTTTTCAGGAAATTCGGGATCATCCTACCCCAGGACCTAGCAATACCACTCTTGGGAATATACCCAAGAGATTCCCTATAATATGACAAAATCATTTGTTCAACTATGTTCATTGCAGCATTATTTGTAATCACCAGAACCTGGAAACAACCTAAATGCCCTTCAATGGAAGAATGGATGAAGAAAGTGTGGAATATATACATATTAGAGTACTACTCAGTGGTTAAAAAAAATGACATCTTGAATTTTGCATGAAAATTGATGGAAATAGAAAACACTATCCTGAGTGAGGTAACCCAGACCCAAAAAGATTAACATGGGATGTGCTCACTCATAATTGGTTTCTAGCCATAAATAAAGGACATCAAACCTATAATTCATGATCCTAGAGAAGCTGAATAAGAAGGTGAACCCAAAGAAAAACACATAGTTATCCTCCTGGGTATTGGAAGTAGACAAGATTGCAGGGCAAAACCTGGGAACTTGGGGGTGAGGTGGCATGGGGGTAAGGTGAGATGGGGAGAGAAAAGTGAGAAGGGGAGGATGGGGGGAGATGGGGGAATGGGATGGTTGGGATAAAGGAAGGGTGGATATGGGAGCAGGGAAGTATATATCTTAATTAAGGGAGCCAGTTTTGGGTTGGCAAGAGACTTGACTCTAGAGGGGTTCCCAGGTGTCCAGGGAGATGTCCCCAGCGAGTTCCTTGGGTAGCTGAGGAGAAGAAACCTGAAATGGCCCTATCCTATAGCCATACTGATAAATATCTTGCATATCACCATAGAACCTTCTAGCTATGGATGGAGATAGAGACAGAGACCCACATTGTAGCACTGGACTGAACTCCCAAGGTCCAAATGAGGAGCAAAAGGAGAGAGAACATGAGCAGGGAAGTCAGGAATGCAAGGGATACACCCACCCACTGAGACAGTGGGGCTGATCTATTGGGAGCTCACCAAGGCCAACTGGACTGGGACTGAATAAGCATGGGATAAAACAGGACTCTCTGAACATGGCGGACAATGAGGGCTGCTGAGAAGCCAAGGACAATGGCACTGGGTTTTGATCCTACTGCATATACTGCCTTTGTGAGAGCCTAGCCTGTTTGGAGGCTCACCTTCCTAGACCTGGATGGAGAGGGGAGGACCTTGGACTTCCTACAGGGCAGGGAACCCTGACTGCTCTTCGAACAGGAGAGGGAGGAGGAGAGAAGTAGGGGGAGGGGGAGAGAAATGGGAGGCGGGAAAGAGGCAGAAAGTTTTTCAATAAAAAAATGAATAAAAATAAATGTATTAGGTCATTTGGAAAAAAAATGAATAAAATCATAAAAAAGAAATGAGTTAATTTAAAAGAGCTACTAAATAATAAGATTAAGCAAATAGATCAAAATTTATAATTAATATAAGCCTCTGAGTGTTTATTCAGGAACTGGTGGAAAGAAAAAACTCCACTTACATGTTTACTGTTATGTGAAATACTAATTTTACTAGGCATCCTGATGGTGCTAAATCAGGCAACCCACAGGAACTGGACTCTTCTGAGATCCCACACATGGCAGGGATTCCTTGGCTACTGTTCCTTCTAAGATGCCTCTCATTGGTAAGCATGTGACATCCTTGCTGAAGCATATAGTCAGCTTTTCTACACCCTAGTCAGTACCAATGTCCTCTTCCCCCACTATCCCAGAGCCACCCACTGCACATGTCCTCTCACCTGCCAGGGCTGGAAGTCCTGGGAGTCTGTACTTTTCCCATCCTGCTGTCCATTGGTTATCACGTCGTGCAGGGCATGGGCAATGCTGTAGACAGCTGTGTAAGCTGCATCAATTTTACTCACTTCTGGGAAAGGATACTGCTTGTTTATCAGACTCTCATTCCCTGAGCACAGCTGGACACCCTCTGTCACTGTACTGCTCTGGTCGGGCCATGTGCAATCAAAGGTAAACTCCCAAAACTTCTTTATAAACATATCTTCTGGAGTATGTCTGGGGCGTAGGTTAGCAAGGAACTCTGGGAAGCCAGTAGCCCTGCAGCTGTGATACAGAAGGCCAAATGTGCCGAACAATACCTGGGAAATGCCTGGAATAGACAGGGCAAGTGCCATGTGCAGAGTGCCCTTGCTGACCCAGACCTGGCCTGAAACAGGAACGCCCAGTAACCTATATAGAATAAGCTGGAAATTTGAATTGCTTAGGAAAACCAGAACAACCCTGGCTGTGCATTTCTGCATCTTCTGGACAATCTCTCCAATCTTCCCCATGGACTCATGGGAAGGGACATGGAGGGTGAACTCAATGCACACACCAAATGAGCTCAGTTCCTGATTGGCCAAAGAGCTGGCCTGCTGCCCAAAGTCATCATCATGGGCCAGAATGATCACCCAGGACCACTGAAAATGAATGATCAGCTGGGTCACTGCACGGCAAGATGTGAGGTCACTAGTCAGGGTTCGAAGGAAAGATGGGAACTGGATCTTGTCACTGAGGCTGGGTAGTGAGGACGAATAACTGACCTGTCAAGGAAGAACCAGGCAATAGAAGGGTGAATGAGACTGGGACTTATGCATAGGCTGATGATCTGGTTTAAAGGTGGGAAGGAGGAGGCTGGAGACTTGACTCAGTGGTTAAGAGCCCTTGTTCTTCTGGTAGAAGACTCAAGTTCAAGATCTAGCACACACACCAGGTGGCTCACATCTGCCTATCACTCCAAGTCAAGGAAATCTGATACCCTCTTCTAGCTTCCTCTTACACCTGCGGCATAGACTCACATAGGTAACAAAACACATAAACGTATATTAAGCTCTCTGATTTGCATACAGCTGTGATGCTGTTCTTTTTCACTTTCGTGTGTGTGTGTGTGTGTGTGTGTGTGTGTGTGTGTGTGTGTGTGTGTTGTCTGATAGTACATGTGTGGAGGTCAGGAGACAAATTGTGGGGACTAGTTCTCTTCCACCACATGGGTTCCAGAGGTTCAAACTCAAGTCATCAAGCTTGGTTAGCGTCTTTACCCCACAAACCTTCTTTTAGTCCCTGGTAGGGACCAATGGGTTCTCAGTAGAACCACCAGGCAAGAACAACGATCAGCTCTTATCACACCACCACTACAAGACATTCCTATTTACTGAGTTTACTTCCCAGAACCAACATAGAAGAAAATAACTGACTCCCAAAAGGTGTCTTTTAACTAACATGCAGATGTGTACAATGGCACTGGTGTTGAGTATACACACAAACACACACACACATAATAATAATAATAAATGATGTAGAGATGGTTCAGTGGTTAAGAGTACTTACTACTATTTCAGAGAACTGAGATTCAATTCCCAGGACCCATATGACAGTTAAAAAAATCTGGAACTCAGTCTAGAGAATTCAATGTCCTCTGATTTTCATGGGCATGAGGCAAACATGTAATACATGTGTGCATATAAATATATATAGATGCATATATAAAACATATAAATATTTACATATATGCATATATGTATATGTACATGTGTGCATATATACATGAAGGAAAATACTCATAAAATAAAAATAAATAAATCTTTAAAATATTTCTTAAATAAAAAAGAAATGTTTTCAGTTTCCTGGTCACTGAGAGGGATGCCAGTTCTCTCTAAACTATCTTTATCTGTATATGGAGGGGAACCATGTTGCACATGGAGAATACTTGCAGGGAGCCTGGCTCCACAGCAGAGCTGCTCACACCTGTGGCCATCACCATCAGGTTCTCTATCATCATTAAGGGACTGCACTACATTCATGAAGGAAGAAGGCTTGAGACACTCACCTGGGGAAACTTGTACAGCCCCAGAAGTCTGGCCATGGAGACAGACAGGGATGACCGTGTGTCCCCAACCAGAGCAGCCTGAGGAGAGCCATGCTGGCAGGTATAGTTGGGGATGGGCTCCTCCTGCCTCGAGAGAAAGCTCATTGTCTCGTGGACGGCTCCATGCACTGAGTCCCCAGAGTTTCGAATGGAGAAGCCCAGAGTCAAATTGGGCAACAAGTGAGCACTCCTATTGATCTCCTCGATGGCAAAGACGAAACTCTGGGCCACCCGGTAGCCCCACTTGGAAATGCTGAGAGAAAGAGAAGCCCAAATTAATCACACATTATGGGATATATAGAACAAGAATAAACACAGGAACACAAGGATAAAAATCAAACACATACATCTTCACAAATACATGTGCACAGATGTGCACAGAAACACAGTTCAGAATACTCAGAGGGGAGCCAGAGGGAATGTGGAGCCAGTAATCAGAGGGGACAGTTTCAGAAGACAGAATGGATAACTGAATATCTATTGAATTAGCTGGGTGTGGTGGCACACTTGTTTAATCCCAGCACTCTGGAGGTAGAGCAGATGGATCTTTGTGAAGTGGAGACCAGCATGGATGACAGAGACACATCCAGGTACCAGGAACTACATATATAGAGACCCTGCCTCATGCAAACAAAAAAATTATTGCACAGTACATTTGGTTAGAATTAACAGTAACAAACATCTATTTCAGAATTGCTCATAGTAAGAGCCAGAATACAGGGAGAGGAGATGTGAAATGCTGTCTTTGGTAGATAATTTGGGCATAGCAGACATGTGAGTCTGCCAACAGCCAATCATGCACTGGGAAATTCCCTGCACGGCCCTACTCTTCCCTGCTGAACTATTGGCAATGGATGTATTCTGGGGGAAAGACACTCACTATTGTCAGTCATGTCCCTAAGAGGTGAACCCACAAACTTCGGTACACAGTTCCAGACCTGCAGCCACACAGACAGTTTTGGGTAAAATCGGGGGGTCACAGCTGAGTGGAGGTGGTGCATGCCTTTAATCCCAGAACTGGGGAGGCTCAGGCAAGCAAATCTTTATGAGTCTGAGGCTAGCCTAGATTACAGAGTGAATTCCAGAACTGTCAGTGCTACACAGAAAAACACTATTTAAAAAAAAAAAGTTTGAGGTCAGCCTGATATACAGAGCAAATTCCAGAATAGTCAAGCTTAGGCAGTAAAGGCCAGAAATCTGGGGAAGATGTAATTGAATATGAGGGCCATGTTCCAGCCCCAGCAAGCAGCAGAACTTGGCAGTTTTGGTCACGGAGTTCTGGCTTTAGACTTAAGGATAGAAGAAAGGCACTATGGAACCTTCCTCCATGACTAAGGAAAGGCAGGTGTCCTTGAATGGAGGCCTAAGGAGGCCACTGCATGAAGCTGTGAAGTTGAACCCTGGAATTTCTTGGAGAACCCAAGATGTTGGAAATGTCAGAGTCATGAGATTCCTGATGAACGAAGCTACAAACAGGGAATGGAACCAACCCAAGAGAAACAAGTGTGTTGCAGTAAACAAAACTAAAAAAAGTTGGAGATCTGAAGAGTGTTTGGACATGAGACATGGAGGTGCAGGGTTTAGAGTTTGCCAACCTGGTTTTCTGTCTTGCTTTGGTCCAGTATTTCCTATGTTCCCTCTCTTATGCTTTGGAATGGTGCCATTGTATGCTGGAAATATAAGATCTGCTTTTGGATGTTGATTTTATAGGTAATTACAGTTAAGACATTGCATGAATCTTAGAAGAGACTTTGAACTTCAGACTTTTAAATAGACTATGGGTACTTTTGAAGTTGGACTTAATGCATTTTTGCATTATTATATGGCTACAAGTCTTTGGGGTAATGGTTTGAAATAAAATGGCCCCCAAATTAAGGGACACTAATAGGATGACCTTGTTGGAATAGCTGTGGTCTTATTGGAGGAAAAGTGTCCCTGTATAAGCAGGCTTTGTGCTTTCTATATGCTCAAGCCATGCCCAGTGAGACTGCCTACTTCCTGTTACCTGCATATCAACATATAGCAGCTACCTCTCCAGCACCATATCTGCCTGCATGATAACATGTTCCGTGCCAAGGTGATAACGGACTAGACCTCTGAATTGTAAGTGAGCCACCGCAATTAAATGTTTTCTTTGAAAAAAAAACAGAAAAATAATCAGTGCCTAACAAAACAAGAAGGCATGAATGTGGGAAAAGGACCTGTAAAGGGAAGGAGGAAATGAGAGGGAGGAAAGGTAGGTAAGAGATGCTGGGGTTGAGAATTCAACAAATGCACTATGTAAACATATGAAATCAGCAAAGATCAAATGCAAGAAAATATTAAGCATATACATACAAGTAACACTAAATGGACTCAATAGGTCTCATTTATAAATATATATTTGTTTGCATATGTATGCAGCAATAATATTTAAAAAATAAAAGGCAATAAATTTAAGAGGGTAGACCATTTGGGAGCTGTTGAAAGGAGTAGAGGGGAATATAGTTAGATAGATCGATAAATGATAGATGGATGGATGGATAGATAGATAGATAGATAGATAGACAGACAGACAGACAGACAGACATCAACATAGACAGAGATAGAGACATATGGGGCTGTTCAGACAAAGAATTTCTTTGTGCCTTTGGCTGGCCAGAATCCAAAGGTATCGACCTTCCTTGGCCTCTTGAGTGCTGAAATTAAAGCAAAGTGTCACCATATCCAGTTGATGCTGTTTATGTTAATTAAATTTTTCTAAATGTCAATCCTGAGAGAAGATTTGTTTTTGTTTTGAGGCAGAGTCTCCTTATCCCCCAGTCTTACCTCACACTCACTGTATAGCCAAGAATGATGAATTCTTTCAATATATGTGTATATATACGCCAGAAGCTGACAACTACTACTCTCTTTAAGCATGTTCTGTGTGTGTACGTGTGTGAGTGTGTGTATGTGTGTATATGTGTGTGTGGCTGTATATGTGGTGTTGTATTCATATGCATGTGTGTTTCTGCTTGGAGGGTAAAGGCTGCTAGGGTGCCAGAATAGCTTTCTAAATTACTTTTCCATCTTTAAAAACATTATCTTGTGTTCATGTGTGTATATGATGTGTGTGTAGACTCACACAAGCTAGAACACATGGAGGTCAGGAATCGACTTTGTGAGTCAATTCTCTCCTTCCACCTTTATGTGGGTTCCAGGCAGGGCCAGGTCATCCATCAGGCTTGCATGCCAAGTGTTTTTCTCCTTATTGCATCTCACTGGCCCTTCTTCACCTTATTTTTTGAGACAGGTTATCTCACTGAACCTGGACCTCATCCATTCAGATAGGCTGACTGGCCACAGACCTGTAGGAATTTGCCTGTCTCACTCATTGTTCCTAACCAGAGTTAAAGATGCTCTGATGGAGGTGGGTCTTGTATTTATCTGTTGCTTTCATTGGTTAATTAATAAAGAAAACTGCTTGGCCCTGATAGGACAGAAAATTAGGTAGGCGGAGTAGACAGAACAGAATGCTGGGAGAAAGAAGTCGAGTCAGGCAGTCACCATGATTCTCCCACTCCAGACAAATGCAGGTTAAGATCTTCCTTGGTAAGCCACCTCGTGGGCTACACAGATTATTAGAAATGGGTTAGATCAATATGTAAGAGCTAGCCAATAAGAGGCTGGAACTAATGGGCCAGGCAGTGTTTAAAAGAATACAGTTTCCGTGTAATTATTTCGGGGCATAAGCTACCCATGCGGGCGGCAGGGTGCTGGGGACGTAGCCCTGCCGCACCTATTACTACAATGCTCAATAGCCTAAGATTTCACATGGGTTCTGGGAATCAAACTCAGATCTTCATGCTTGCACAGCAGACACTTCACCAACTCAGACATTTCCCCAGACCCTAAGACCTTCACTTTCAGATTCTCCTGTCTCTGCCTCCCATGGTAGATTATAAACATTCACATCACCAAAAGCTAAGTGTGCAAAGTGCTGGGTTTGTGAATGAAATAAGCTTGATAAATCATTCTATAATGTATACATTTATTAAAATACAGCTCTGTGCCCAATAGACACATGCAATTATTACTCACTGGCTTAAAATATAACATGGGATTGATATGGTAACAAACACTTGTGATTCCAGTACTAAGGACATGGACAAAGGAAGATATTGAATTCTAGGCGAGTATCATCTACACAGTATAGCCCTCTCTCAAAAAAAATTAAAATAAAATAAAAGAGAACTCGAGGACAAGCCAGTATGGCCAATGTGTTGGTTCGTGCTTGCAGTCCTGTGTTTGAAGGCTAGTCTGAATTACACAAGGAGTTCCAGAGTAGTCAGAACATAAATTGGGATACTGACTCCAAAAAAAAAAAAAAGTAATATAGCTCTCTCTCCTCCAGCCAGGCAAGATGCCCAAGGGAAAGGGGAAGAAGGTGGCCCCGGGCCCCGCCATCGTGAAGAAGCACGAGGCTAAGAAGGTGGTGAATCCTTTGTTTGAGAAGAGGCCTAAGAACTTCAGCAATGGGCAGGACATCCAGCAGAAGAGAGATCGTCAAATGGCCCCCGCTACATTAGGCCGCAGCGAGAGGGCCATCCTCTATAAGCGGCTCAAAGTTCCTCCTGCCATTAACCAGTTCACCCAAGCCCTGCACTGGCAAACAGCTACTCAGTGGTTAAACTTGCCCACAAGTATAGGCCAGAGACAAAGCATGAGAAGAAGCAAAGGCTGCTGGCCCGTGCTGAGAAGAAAGCTGCCGACAAAGGGGATGTCCCAACTAAGAGACCACCTGTCCTTCGAGCGGGCGTCAATACAGTCACCACTTTGGTAGAGAACAAGAAGGCTCAGCTGGTGGTGATTGCCCATGACGTAGACCCCATTGAGCTGGTGGTCTTCCTGCCTGCTCTGTGTCGGAAGATGGCGGTCCCCTATTGCATCATCAAAAGAAAGGCCAGGCTGGGGCGGCTGGTCATAGGAAGACGTGCACCACTGTTGCCTTCACACAGGTTAACTCGGGAGACAAGGGTGCTCTGCCCAAGCTGGTAGAAGCTATTAGGACCAATTACAATGACAGATATGATGAGATCTGCCGCCACTGGAGAGACATCGTCCTGGGTCCAAATCTGTGGCTTGAATTGCCAAGCTGGAAAAGGCAAAGGCAAAAGAACTCGCCACTACACAGGGTTAAACGTACTGCTGAGTTTTCTGTACATAAATATAATTACAAACCTTTAAAAATACAAATGATGTCAAATATGAAAACACAGTAATAAAAAATCTCATTCATTTTTAATTGAATAAAAAATTATGGATGTTACTTTAAAAAACACTCTTAAATGGTTTTTGATACGAGACTCATCATGTTCCCCAATCTTGCCTGGAACTAATAATACTCCTGCCTCAGCTTTCTGAGCGATAAGAGTACAGCCATGGGCCCTATGCTCGATTAAAAGCAATAAAGCTAAATACAAATGTTTAAAAAGGCTTGTTTTGGAAACTACAGTATATTGAAAAGCTGGAATGATTATATCTAAAAGTGGAACTGTTCATATGGCTCACGTCATGAGCTGGATCTCCAGGACTTCATAGACTAAATGTGGTGGTTCAGTCCATCATGTCATCACTGGGAAAGTGGAAGCTGGAGATCAGAAATTCAAGGTCATCTTTGACTACCTAGTGAATTCGAGACTTCATGATGCTTAGAAAAAATAACAAGAAAAAGGAATACAGCACAAAGGAATCACGGAGGCTGATAAATGATGAAAATCTATTATTTACACATTAATCCATTCAGCAAACACACCTACATAGACACTATTTTAAGAACCAAGGATATACAGAAGAATCAAGAAGCCCTACCTGGCCTGTGGAGGGCAGACATTACACCCAGTACAAGAGCACCCATACTTCAGTCCAAGACAAACAAAAAGGACAGACAGACAGAGGTCATGTAAAAGGAGAGCAACAGAGCTACTGCATGGATACACAGAGAAACGTGGTGGCCATCTAGCTGGGACTCTGAGAATCAACCACTATCCAAGGATTCACACAACCTTGTAAGGCTGCTTCTGGGTTTCAGAGACTCCCATTCCACATTCAACACTTACTCTGAAGCCAGCAGTCCTGATGGTGGGACAGTGAAGTCAGACAGGGTACCAATAGAGAGATCAAAGATGGAGAAGCTGCCCCCCACTATTACATCCCCAGGACGGTCAAAGTGACGCCTCTGCCTTGGCAACAGCCAGGCTCTTGGTGAGGAAAAAGCAGAAACAAAGACACAACCAAAGACAACAGGAAAGAGAGTACACAGCCACATGCCTGCTGGGCACCAGGCAATCAGTGACAGGACAGCCTCATATGGAGCAGTAGCTTACAGTGAAGGGGGCTTTTATCTGGGAGGATGCTCTCGATCAAGGACCTGAGGCTAAGACCACACTGGGAATTCTAGATTTACAGACTGTGAGGAGAATATTGATCACAACATGGTGGAGGTGGGTGACCACTAAATCCCAGAGTCATTAAAAGTTTTATTCCCTTCTCCTGGGTCTTCTTAGACTCTTTGCATCCAAGGTCACAGTTCTGGGCATCATTTGCTGACTGCAGAAAAGGCAACAATGGGTCTGATTGTCTCCTGAGGGACTTGCAAGCCCAGGAGCAGCTGTGCTCAGGACAATGTTTGGTAGAGAAACCCCAGGTGAGTACAAGAAGCAAACAGCCCAGAAGCTGAAGTCAGATATTTAGCACACTGTTCACACTCTATAGCCCCAGAATAGACCCCCCCATGTATCTCCCCTGTGTTGATCCACTATATTCTGGATGGTTTTGCTGTTCCTTAAGGAATTTTCAGAAAAGTTTATCTATGACAATTTGGAAATACACACAACCAAACACCAGATAACAATACCCATGTTTGTAGAGCCATTACTCATCTTCCCAAGGTACTGAGCCTTTTCCTATGATTTGAAGACAGATTTCAAGGTTGCCAAGGTGGTGGTGTTCAGGTAAATTCACTTGATACACAAGCCTGATGGCCTGTGTGTGATACCAAAAAATCAGCATAAAGTTAGAAGGAGACCCCACCCCATCCTTCAAACCCAGCAAGCTACAAGTCCCACCCCACCCCAAACCCTTCTATCCCCAGTGACCTCAGAGAAACTCTTAAACACAGGCTCCAACTACAAAGCAAAATCCAAGAGGGACGCTGAAGAACAAGGTGTAACTGCAGAAAAAGGACAAAGAGAGTGAATTGAGAGAGCAGACAAAGAGAATGAGCCAAGGGAGATCTCGGCAGCTCACTGACTCCAACCTTACAGAAAGTAATAGGAGGAAAATCACAACCCAAGGAATCCAACAATGCCCACAATAACTGAGACATATAACAACCCTTTACCAGCACAAATCAAAGAACGGAAATACACAAACTCTACTACCAAAATAAATTAATAAATAACCAGCGTTAACAACAACTGGTCATTAATATCACTTAATATCAATAGACTCAATTCACCTATAAAAAAGCACAGGCTAAGAGATTGGATAAGAAAACAGGATCCAACATTCTGCTGTTTACAAGAAACACACCTCAACCACAAAAACAGACATCTACTCAGAGTAAAGGGTTGGGAAAAGGTTTTTCAATCAAACAGACCTAAGAAACAAGCAGGTGTGGCTATACTAATATCTAACAAAGTTGACTTCAAACTAAAATCATTCAGAAGAGATGGAGAAGGACACATTATACTCAAAACAAGAACAATTCATCAGAATGAAGACTCAATCCTGAATATCTATGCCCCTAATATAAAAGAACCCACATATGTAAAAGAAACATTACTAGAACTCAAAGTACACATCAAACCCCACACACTAATAGTAGGAGACTTCAACACTCCTCTCTGATCAATACACAAGGCAATCAGACAGAAACCTAACATAGAAATAAGAGAATTAATGGAGGTAAAGAATCAAATGGACTTAATAGACATCTATAGAACATGCCACCCAAATAGGAAAGAATATACCTTCTCAGCATCTCATGGAACCTTCTCAAAAACTGACCACATACTCCATAACAAAAGCTTATATGTCACAAAGTCAGAAAATGTAAAAGAAATCGACTTGGTTTTTAGATAAATACCATTTACAAAAATTAAATCAAGACCAGGTGAACAATTTAAATAGACCTATAAGTCGTGAGAAAATAAAAGCTGTCATAAAGAATCCTTTCAACCAAAAAAAGCCCAGGACCAGATGGTTTTAATGCAAAATTTTATCAGAACTTCCAAGAAGAGCTGATACCTATACTCCTTAATGTGTTTCACATAATAGAAACAAAAGAGTCATTGCCAAACTCTTTTTTGAAGCTACAGTTACCCTGATTCCAAAACCACAAAAGAATCAACCAAGAAAGAGAATTACAGACCAATCTCACTCATGAACATCAATGCAAAAATTCTCAATATAATTCCGGCAAACAGAATCCAAGAAAACATCAAAACAATTATTCAGTATGATCAAGTAGGCTTCATCCCAGAGATGAAGGGCTGGTTCAAGCATATATATATACTGAAAGAAAAAAAACATATGAACATTTCATTAGATGCTGAAAAAGCATTTGACAAAATTCAAAACCCCTTTATGACAAAGGTTTTAGAGAGGTTAGGAATACAAGGATCATACCTAAATATAATAAAAGCAATACATAGCAAGACAACAGCTAATATCAAATTAAATGGAGAGAAACTCAAAGCCATCCCACTAAAATCAAGAACAAAACAAGGCTGTCCACTTTCTCCATATCTCTTCAACATAGTGCTTGAAGTTCTAGCAACAGCAATAAGACAACATAAGGGGATCAAAGGGATTCGAATTGGAAATGAAGAAGTCAAACTTTTGTTATTTGCAGATGATATGATACTGTACATCAGTGACGCCAAAAACTCTACCAAAGAACTCCTACATCTGATAAATAACTTCAGTGATGTGGCAGGTTACAAGATCAACTCAAAAAAAATCAGTAGCCCTCCTATACACAAAGGATAGAGAAGCAGAGAGGGAAATCAGAGAAAGTACACCTTTTACGATAGCCACAAATAGCATAAAGTATCATGGGGTAACTCTAACCAAGGAAGTGAAAGATCTGTTTGACAAGAACTTTAAGGCATTAAAGAAAGAAATTGAAGAGGACACCAGAAAATGGAAGGATCTCCCATGCTCTTGGATGGGTAGGATCAACATAGTAAAAATGGCAATTTTACCAAAAGCAATCCATAAATTCAATGCAATCCCCATTAAAATCCCAACAAAATTCTTAACAAACCTTGAGAAAACAATAATAAACTTTATAAGGAAAAACAAAAAACCCAGGATAGCCAAAACAATCATATACAATATAAGTTCTTCCGGAGGCATTACCATCCCTGACTTCAAACTCTATTACAGAGCTACAGTAATAAAAACAGCTTGGTATTGGCATAGAATCAGAGAAGTTGACCAATGGAATCAAATAGAAGACCCGGATATTAACCCACAAGCCTATGAACAGCTGATTTTCGACAAAGGAGCTAAAAGTATACAATGGAAGAAAGAAAGCATCTTCAACAAATGGTGCTGGTATAACTGGATGTCAACCTGTAAAAGAATGAAAATAGATCCATATCTATCACCATGCACAAAACTCAAGTCCAAATGGATTAAAGACCTCAATATAAATCCGACCACATTGAACCTGAATGAAGAGAAAGTGGAAAGTAGACTGCAATACATGGGCACAGGAGACCACTTCCTAAGAATAACCCCATTATCACAGACAATAAGAGCAACATTAAATAAGTGGGACCTCCTAAAACTGAGAAGCTTCTGGAAAAAAAAAGGACAGTGTCATTAAGACAAAAAGGCATCCTACTGAATGGGAGAAGATCTTCACTAACTCTGCATCAGACAAAGGTCATATCTCCAAAACATATAAAGAACTCAAGAAACTATACATTAAAATGCTAATTAACCCAATTAAAAAATGGGGCACTGAACTGAACAGAGAATTCTCAACATAAGTTCAAATGGACAAGAGACACTTAAGGTCATGTTCAACTTCCTTAGCTATTAGGAAAATGCAAATCAAAACAACTTTGAGATACCATCTACACCTGTCAGAATGGCTAAAATCAAAAACACCAATGATAGCCTTTGCTGGAGAGGATGTGGAGAAAGGGGTACACTCATCCATTGCTGGTGGGAATGCGAACTTGTGCAACCACTTTGGAAATCAGTGTGCCGGTTTCTCAGGAAATTTGGGATCAACCTACCCCAGGATCCAGCAATACTACTCTTGGGAATATACCCAAATGATGCCCCGTCATACTACAAAGCATTTGTTCAACTATGTTCATAGCAGCATTATTTGTAATCACCAGAACCTGGAAATAACCTAGGTGCCCCTCAATGGAAGAATGGATAAAGTGTAGAATATATACACATTAGAGTACTACTCAGAGGTAAAAAACAATGACATCTTGAATTTTGCATGCAAATGGATTGAAATAGAAAACACTATCCTGAGTGAGATAACCCACTCAAAAAGATGAATATGGTGTGTACTCACTCATTTGTGGACTGTAGCAATAAACTAAGGTCATTAAGCCTATAGTTCACAAGCCCAGAGAAGCCAAATAACAAAGTGAACCCAAAGAAAAACATTTCCTCCTGGAAATTGGAAACGAACAAGGCTGTAGGGCAAAATTTGTGAGCAGGGGGTTGGGAGTAGGAGTGGGGGTGATATTGGGGAAAAGGGAAGCGGGGAGAGGGAAGGCACAAGGGCAGGACTGGCAAGAGCTTGGTGGAGTGGGAGGCTAGAGATGGAGGAAGGGCGCATATAGGAGCAGGGAAGAAGATACCTACATTAAGGAATCCATTTTAGGGTTGGCAAGAGACTTGGCTCTAGAGGGGATCCCAGGTGTCCACGGGGATGTCCCCAGCTAGGTCCTTGGACAGCAGAGGAGAAGGTACCTGAATGGTCCTTGCCCCATTATCACGCTGATGATTATCTCGAATATCACCATAGAATCTTCGTCCGGCGATGGATGGAGATAGAGACAGAGACCTTCATCAGAGCAACGGACTGAGCTCCCAAGGTCCAGTTGAAAGGCAGAAGGAGGGAGAAAACAAGCAAAGAAGTCAGGACCGAGAGGGGTTGGTCCATCAGCTGAGGCAGTGTGCCTGTTCTAATGGGAGCTCACCAAATACAGCTGGACTTGGTCTGAATGATCATGTGATCAAACCGGACTCTCTGATTGTGGCTGACAATGGGGCTGACTGAGAAGCCATTGATAAAGTCACTGGGACTTGTTTTTACGGCATGTTCTGGCTTTTAGGGACCCTAGTGTATATGGATGCACAGCTCCCTAGGCCTAGATGTAGGGGGGAAGACCTTGGGCCTTGGACTTCCCACAGTGCAGGGTTCCCTGCCCTCTCTGAAGCAGAATGGGAGAGGGAGAAAGGAGTGTGGGGGAGCCGGAGGGAATTGGGAGGAGGGAAGAAAGTGTAAATAATTGAATGAAAAAAAAAATAAATAAAATCAGAGCAAAAAATCATATGACAAAAGCATTTGTTCAACTATGTTCATTGCAGCATTATTTGTAATAGCCAGAACCTGGAAACAACCTAGATGCCCTTCAATGGAAGAATGGATGAAGAAAGTGTGGAATATATACATATTAGAGTACTACTCAGTGGTAAAAAAAAAAAAAATAAGTTCGCAAATTTTGCATGCAAATGGATGGAAATAGAAAACACTATCTTGAGTGAGGTATCCCAGACCCAAAAAGATGAACATGGGATGTACTCACTCATAATTGGTTTCTAGTCATAAATAAAGGACATTGAGCATATAATTTGTGATCCTAGAGAAGCTAAATAAGAAGGTGAACCCAAAGAAAACATATAGTCATCCGCCTGTATATGGGAAGAAGACAACATTGCAGGGCAAAACCTGGGAACTTGGGGGTGAGGTGGCATGGGGCTAAGGGGAAATGGGGTGAGAAACGTGAGAAGGGGATAATGGGGGGAGCTTGGGGAATGGGATCATTGGGATAAAGGAAGGGTGGACACGGGAGCAGAGAAATATATAACCTAATGAAGGGAGCCCTCTTAGGGTTGGCAAGAGACTTGACTCTAGAGGGGCTCGCAGGTGTCCAGGGAGATGTCCCCCGCTAGTACCTTGAGCAACTGAGGAGAGGGAACCTGAAATGACCCTATCCTATAGCCATACTGATGAATATCTTGCATATCACCTTAGAACCTTCATCTGGCGATGGATCGAGATAGAGACAGAGACCCAAATTGGAGCACCGGACTGAGCTCTTAAGATCCAAATGAGGAGCAGAAGGAGGGAGAACATGAGCGAGGAAGTCAGGACCACGAGGGGTGCACCCACCCACTGTGACAGTGGAACTGATCTATTGGGAGCTCACCAAGGCCAGCGGGACTGGGACTGAATAAGCATGGGATGAAACCGGACTTTCTGAACGTGGCGGACAATGAAGGCTGATGAGAAGCCAAGGACAATGGCACTAGGTTTCGATCCTAATACAAGAACTGGCTGTGTGGGAGCCTAGCCTGTTTGGATGCTCACCTTCCTGGTCCTGGATAGAAGNAGAAGGGTGAGGGTAATGGGAAACGGGGAGGAGGAGGAATTTTTTTTGCAACAACTAAAAAAAATAAAATAAACAAAAAAAAGAAAAGAAATAAAGAAACCCAAGTAAAAACAACCAAACAGTTAAAACAGTTCAAGACTTGAAGACTGAAATAGAGTCAATAAATAAAATACAAATTGAGGGAATTCTGGAAGTGGAAAATCCTGGGCAAATGAACAGGAACTACAGAGGCAAGTATAACCAACAGAATACAAGAGATGGAAGAGATAATCTCAAGTGTTGAAGATACTATACTGGAACTGAATGAGCATGTGATAAAACCAGACTCTCCAAATGTGACTGACAATGGGGGCTGACTGAGAAGCCAATGATAATGGCACTGGGATTTGATTCTACTGTATGTACTGGCTTTTTGGGAGCCTAGTCTGTTTGGATGCTCACCTTCCTAAACCTGGATGGAGGGAGGAGGGCCTTGGACTTCCCACAGGGCAGGGTACCCTGACTTCTCTTAGGACTGGAGAGGGAGGGGGAAAGGGGAGAGTGGGGGGAAATGGGAGGAGGAGAGAAGGTGGAAATTTTTAATAAATAAATAAAAGAGAAAATAGATTCCTCAGTCAAAGAAAATGACAAACCCCACAAATTCTTAACACAAAACATCTAGGAAATCTGGGATACCATGAAAAGACCAAAACTAAGAATAATAGTGATAGGAGAAAAGGAAGAAATCCAGCACAAAGACACAGAAAATATATTCAATAAAATCATAGAAGAAAACTTTCCAATGCTAGATAAAGATATACCTATGAAAGCACAAGAAGGTAACAGAACACCAAATATATTGGCCAAAAAAAAAAAAACCCTCACCATATAATACTCAAACCACAAAACATACAGAGTAAAGTAAGAATGTTGAGAGTTGTAAAGGTAAAAGCTCAAGTAACATATAAAGGCAAACCTATCAAAACTACACCTGACTTCTCAATGAAAACCATGAAAGCCATAAGGTCCTGGACAGATGTGCAGCAGACACTAAGAGATCAGGGATACAAGCCCAGACTACTATATCCAGCAAGGTTGTTTATCAACATTGATGGAGAAAAAAAGATATTCCATGACAAAACCAGATTTAAACAATACTTATCCACAAATCCAGCCCTACAGAAAGTACTAGAAGGAAAACTTCAACCCAAAAAAGATAAGTGCACCCACAAAAACAAAGGCAACAAGAAAACCTCACACTAGCAAGCCCCCCAAAATGGAAACACTACCACAAAATACAAACACTACAACCACAAACAACAATCACTAATCAATAATATCTCTTAATATCAGTGGACTTGATTCACCTATAAAAAGACTGGCAAAAAAAGACTGGCTAAGAGAATGGTTATGAAAGCAGGATCCAACCTTCTGCTGTATACAAAAAAACACATCTGAACCTCAAAGACATTACCTCAGAGTAAAGGGTTAGGATAAGATTTTCCAATCAAATGGACCTAAGAAACAAGCGGGTATAGCTATCCTAATATCTAACAAAATAGACTTCAGACTAAACCCAATCAGAAGAGATAGAGAAGGACACTTAATACTCTGAACAGGAACAATACATCAAGAAATCTCAATACTGAACATCTATACCCCAAATACAAGGGCACCCTCATATGTAAAAGAAATATTACTAAAGCATAAATCACACATCAAACCACACACACTAGTAGGAGGAGACTTCAACACCCCTATTCTCCTCAATGAAAAGGTAAACCAGACAGAAACTTCATAGAAAAATAAGAGAAATAACAGATGTTATGACTCAAATGGACTTAAGAAACATCTACAAAACATTTCACCCAAACACAAAAGAATATACCTTCTTCTCAGCACCTCATGGGACCTTCTCTAAAATTGACCTCACATTTGGTAACAAACCAATCCACAACACATACAAAAAAAATGGGAAAAAATAACCCAGCATCTTATCGGATCATAGGGTTAAAGGTCAAAATTTAACAACACAAAATGCAGAAAGCCTACAAACTAATGGGACTGGAAGAGTTCTCAATTGACCCACGCCTGGGTCAAGAAAGATAAAGAAAGAAATTAAAGACTTCCTAGAATTCAGTAAAATGAAGGCAACAACATACCCAAACCTACAGGATACTATGAAAGCAGTGCTTAGAGGAAAGTCCATAGGACTAAGTGCTTACATAAAGAAATCAAAAAAATCTCAGACAGTGACTTAACAGAACACCTGCAAGTTCTAGAACAAAAGGACGCAGACTCACCCAAGGGAAGTAGAAGACAGAAAATAATCAAATTGAGGGATGAAATCAAGCAAATGAAAACAAAGAAGACTATACAAAGAATCAATGAAACAAAGAGCTGATTCTTTGAGAAAATCAACAAGCTAGACAAATTCTTATCCAAACTAATCAAAAGGCAGAGAGAGAACTTCCAAATTAACAAAATCAGAAAGGAAAATGGAGACAAAACAACAGACACTGGGGAAATCCAGAGAAACATTAGGTCATACTAATGCCTATACTCTATAAAATGGGAAAATATAAAAGAATGGACAATTTTCTTGATAGGTACCACATACCAAAATTAAATCAAGACCAGGTGAATGATTCAAATAAACCTATAACCTGAAAGGAAATAAAAGCAGTCATCAAAAGGCTCCCAAACAGAAAGTTCAGGACTGGATGGTTTCAGTACAGAATTCTACCAGAACTTCAAGAAAGAGATAATACCTATACTTCTCAAAGGGTTCCACATAATACAAACAGAAGGAACATTAATAAACTCTTTATAAGAGGCTACAATTACCCTGATACCAAAACCAAAGACTCAAACAAGGAAGAGAATTAAAGACCAGTTTCCTTCATAAACATTGATGCAAAAATACTCAATAAAATTCTAGCAAACTGAATCCAAGAACACATCAAAAAAATCATTCATCATGATCAAGTTGGCTTTATCCCAGAAATGCAGGGCTGGTTCAACATACAAAAATCTATCAATGTAATCCACCATATAAATAAACTGGAAAAAAAAAACACATGCCCATCTCATGAGATGCTGAAAAAGCATTCGACAAAATGCAACACCCCTTTATGATAAAGGTCTTGAAAAGATCAGGGATACAAGGAACATATATAAACATAATAAGAACAATAAACAACAAACAGACAGTCAATATCAAATTAAATGGAAAGAAAGTCAAAGAGAATCCCCTAAAATCAGGAACAAGACAAGGCTGTCTTATCTATTTATCTATTTAACACAGACCTTGAACTTCTGTTTAGAACAATAAGACATCAAAAGGAGATCAAGTGGGATACAAATTGGAAAAAAAGAAGTCAAACTGTCACTATTTGCAGACAATATGATAATATACGTAAGTGACCACAAAAATTCTACCAAGGAACTTATACAGCTGATAAATATCTTCAGTAATGTTGCAGGATACAAGTTCAACTCAAAAAATCAGTAGCTCTCCTATATACAAATAATGAAGAAGCTGAGAAAGAAATCAGAGAAACATCACCCTTCACCATAGCCACAAATGACATAATATATCTTGGGGTAACACTAACCAACGAAGTGAAAGACCTGTTTGACAAGGACTTTAAGTCTTTGAAGAAACAAAATGAAAAAGATACCTGAAAATGGAAAGACTTCCCATGGTCTTGGGTAGGAAGGATCAACATAATAAAAAATAGCAATCCTGCCAAAAGCAATCTATAGATTCAATGCACTCTCCATCAAAATTCCAACACAATTCTTCACAAACCTTGAAAGAAAATTACTCAACTTCATATGGAAAAAAAACCCAGGATAGCCAAAACAATCCTGTACAATAAAGGAACTTCCAGACACAATCACCATCCCTGACATCAAGCTCTATTATAGAGCTACAGTAATGAAAACAACTTGGCATTGGCATAAAAGCAGACAGGTTACCAATGGAATCAAATAAAAGATACAGATATTAATCCACACACCTATAAAGACCTGATTTTTCACAAAGAAGCTAAAATTATATAATGGAAAAAGAAAGAATCTTCAACAAATGGTGCTGGCATAACTGAATGTCAACATGTAGAAGAATGCAAATAGAGCAGTATCTATCCCCAAGCACAAAACTCAAGTCCAAATGGATTAAAGATCTCAATAAAAATCTGACCACACTGAAATAGATAGAAGATAAAGTGGGAAATAGACATCAATGCATGGGCACAGGAGACCACTTCCTAAATATAACCCAAGTAACACAGGCACTGAGAGCAACTATAAATAAACGGACCTCTTGAAACTGAGAAGCTTCTGTAAAACAAAGGACACAGTCAATGACACAAAAAGGCCATCTACTGAATGGGAAAAGATCTTCACCAACCCCACATCAGACAAAGAACTGATCTCCAAAATATATAAAAAAAAAACTCAAAAAATTAGACATCAAAATTCCAAATAATACAGTTAAAAAATGGGATACAGAACTAAACAGACTATTCCCAACAGAATAATCTCAAATGGCCAAAAGACATTTTCAACATCCTTAGCCATCAGGGATGCAAATCAAAACGACTGAGATAACATCTTACACCAGTCAGAATGACTAAGATCCAAAGCACCAATGAAAGCTTATGCTGGAGAAGATGAGGAGTAAGGGGAACACTCCTCCATTGCTGGTGGGAATGCAAACTTGCACAACCACTCTGGAAAGCAGTACAGCGGTATCTCAGGAAATTGGGAATCACCCTACCTCAGGACCCAGCAATACCACTCTTGGGCATATACCGAAAGGATGTAAAATCATACTACAAGGACATTTGTTCAACTATGTTCATAGCAGCATTATTTGTAATAGCCAGAACCTAGAAACTACATAGATTCCCCTCAACTGAAGAATGGGTAAAGAAAATGTGGTACACTTATACAATGGAGTAGTACTCAGCAGAAAAAAAAAACAATAACCTCTTGAAATTTGCATTCAAATGTATGGAACTAGAAAAAAATCATCCTGAGTGAGGTAACCCAGACCCAGAAAGATGAACATGGTATGTACTCACTCATAGGTGAATACTAGCTGTAAAGCAAAGGAAAATGAGCATATAGTCTATGACCCTAGAGAAGCTAAATAACAAGGTGAACTCTAAGTGAAACATTTATAGATCCCCCTGAATAGGGGAAATATTCAAGATCTCCTGACAAAATTGGCAGCATGGGGGAGGGGAAAGGGAGGTCAGAAGGGGAGGAAGAAACAAGAAGAAGAAGGGGTAGGAGAACTTGAGGGAACAGGATAGTCAAGATGGAAGAAGGACAGAGACGAGAGCAAGGAAAGAGATATTTTGATTGAGGAAGCCATTATGGGGCTAGCAAGAAAACTGGCACTTGAGATATTCCCAGGAATCCACAGGATGACCCCAGCTAAGACCCTAAGCAACAGTGGAGAGGGTACCCAAACTGGCCTTTCTGTGTAGATAGACTGATGGCTATCTCTTTTAGTTTGTTTTGTTTTGTCTTGTCTTGTTTGATGACTATCTTAAATGTCACCATAGAAATTTCATCCAGCAACTGATGAAAACAGGGGCAGAGTCCCACAGTGAAGAGTGGAAGGAGTAAGAATATGAGCAAAGAGGTCAAGACGATGATGGGTACACCCACAAAAAGAGCTTACCCAAACAACTAAAGGGAGTTCACCAACCTTGGCCTGGCAGGGAAGGAACCAGCAGAGGACCAAACTAGACCCTCTAAATGTGGGTGACATTTGTATGGCAGGGGCAAAATTCGGGGCAACTAGTGGTTGAACCAGGATTTGTCCCTGATGCTTGTACTAGCTATTTAGAACCCATTCTCTTTGGATGGATACCTTGATCAGCCTGGATATATTGGGGAGGGCCTTGGTCCTTCTTCAGAACAATGTGCCTACCCTTGCTACAGAGTGGCTGAGGGTGGTGGAGAAGGTAGATGGAATGGGAGGAGGGGAGGCAGTGGGAACTAGGATTAGTATGTAAAATGAAAAAAGTTTGTTTTCTCTTTTGAAAAACATTTAAAAACAAAAAATATGTATAAGACTCTGAAAACAAATTAGGAGAGAACAAACTCTACACACTAGTCCTCTGACTCAACATGAAAGATATGACATACACATGTGTATGCACACACACACACACACACATACACAGCTTCTTAAATATAAATAGAAATATTCAAGTAAGGAGACAAATTCCAAACTGTTATTTCAATAGATAAATATAATTCTCCAACACAACCATAATCCCCATATGAAGTAAAAAAATAGACAAAAATATGGCTCAGCATTTAGCAGGAAAAGAAAGCCTGACAACATTCATTAAATCACCAGGTCCCTCACTCAATGGTCAGAAAGAAAACTGACTTCTGAAACTCACCCTCTGACCTCAACATAATGCTTTGACAATTGCATGACCAAAAGCATGGATGGATACAAGCACTCCAATCTACCATCAATAAATATATAAATTACAAATATATAAAAACCTGCAACACTCCAGTTCACTGATATTTCAGCTCAAACTTATTTCATTTCCACTTTCAATAGTTTGATCTTTTCTTAGAAATCAGAATATATACTCTACAACAAGTGGGCACAGGAGATCACTTCCTACGTATAACCTCAGCAGCACAGACAGTAAGGGCCGCATTGAATAAATGGGACCTCCTGAGACTGAGAAGCTTCTGTAAAGCAAAGGACACTGTCGCTAAGACAGAAAGGCAACCCACTGACTGGGAGAAAATCTTCACCAACCCCGCAACTGACAAAGGTCTGATCTCCAAAATATATAAAGAACTCAAGAAACTAGACAGTAAAAGGCTAATCAACCCAAGTATAAAATGGGGCACTGAGCTGAACAGAGATCTCTCAACAGAAGAAGTTCAAATGGCCAAAAGACACCTAAGGTCATGCTCAACTTCCTTAGCGATCAGGGAAATGCAAATCAAGACAACTTTAAGATACCATCTTACACCTGTCAGAATGGCTAAAATCAAAAACACCAATGATAACCTTTGCTGGAGAGGTTGTGGAGAAAGGGGTACACTCATCCATTGCTGGTGGGAATGCAAACTTGTGCAACCACTCTGGAAAGCAGTGTGGCGGTTTCTCAGAAAATTCAGGATCAACCTACTATGTTCATAGCAGCATTGTTTGTAATAGCCAGAACCTGGAAACAACCTAGATGCCCTTCAATTGAAGAATGGATGAAGAAAGTATGGAACTACTACTCAGCAGTAAAAAAACAAGGACTTCTTGAAGTTTGCAGGCAAATGGATGGAAATAGAAAACACTATCCTGAGTGAGGTAAGCCAGACCCAAAAAGAGGAACATGGGATGTACTCACTCATATTTGGTTTCTAGCCATAAATAAAGGACATTGAGCATATAATTCGGGTTCTTAGAGAAGCTAAATAAGAAGGAGAACCCAAAGAAAAACATATAGGCATCCTCCTGAATATTAACCTTCATCAGGCAATGAAAGGAGACAGAGACCCACATTGGAGCACTGGACTGAAATCTCAAGGTCCAAATCAGGAGCAGAAGGAGAGCGAGCACGAGCAAGGAACTCAGGACCGCGAGGGGTGCACCCACACACTGAGACAATGGGGATGTTCTATCGGGAACTCACCAAGGCCAGCTGGCCTAGGTCTGAAAAAGCCTGGGTTAAAACGGGTCTCACTGAACATAGCAGACAATGAGGACTACTGAGACCTCAAGAACAATGGCAATAGGTTTTTGATCCTACTGCATGTATTGGCTTTGTGGGAGCCTAGGAAGTTTGTATGCTCACCTTACGAGACCTGTATGGAGGAGGGTGGTCCTTGGACTTCCCACAGGGCAGAGAACCCTGATTGCTCTTTGGGCTGGCGAGGGAGGGGGACTTATTTGGGGGAGGGGGAGGGAAAGGGGAGGCGGAGGTGGGGAAGAGACAGAAATCTTTAATAAATTAAAAAAAAATTACAAGCCAAAGGAATACAGTAGCTGGCGATAGTGGTGCATACCTTTACTCCCAGTACTCCAATGGCAGAGGCGGTGGATCTCTGAGTTGGAGGTCAGTCATGTCTAGAGAGAGAATTCCAAGACAGTCAGGGCTACACAGAAAAACCCTGCTGCAAAAAAAGAAATAGAGTAGAGAGGAATCACAGGGCTGATAAATGAATAAAAATCTATTATTTACATATGAATTCATTCAACAAACACATCTACCTAGACACTATTTTAAGAACCAAGGATATACAGAAGAATCAAGAAGCCCCACCTGGCCTGTGGAAGGCAGATATTACACCCAGTACAAGAGCACCCATAGTTCAGTCCAGTACAAACAACAAGGACAGACAGATAGAGGTGATGTAAAAGAAGAACAACAGAGCTACTGCATGAATACACAGAGGTGGCCATGTAGCTGGGACTCTGAGAATCAACCACTATCCAAGGATTCACACAACCTTGCAAGGCTGCTTCTGGGTTTCAGAGACTCCCATTCCACATCCAACACTTACTCTGAAGCCAGCAGTCCAGATGGTGGGGCAGTAAAGTCAGACAAGGGACCATTAGAAAAGTGAAGAACGGAGAAGCTGCCCCCCACTATTATGTCTCCAGGACGGTCAAAGTGAGGCCTCTGCCTCGGCAAAAGCCAGGCTCTTGGTCCAGAAAGAGCAGACACAGAAACACAGACAAAGAGAACAGGAAAGAGAGTACATAGCCACATGCCTGCTGGGTACCAGACAGAACAGCCCCATATGGGGCAGTGACTTGCAGTGCAGGGGGATTTTATCTGGGAGGATGCTCTCGCTCAAGGACCTGAGGCTAAGATCACACTGGGAACTCTAGGCCCGCAGGCTGTGGAGAGAATACTCATGAGAGGTGGTGGAGGTGGGTGGCACTAAATCCCATACCATTGAAAGTTTCATTACTGTCTCCTGAGGCTTCCTAGTCTCTCTGCATCCAAGGTCACAGTTCTGGCCAGCCTCTGTAGACTACAGAAGAATGACAATGAGTCTAAATATCCCTTGAGGGACTTTCAAACCCAGGAGAAGTTGCTCCCATGGTGCTCAGTGTACTGTTTTGTAGAGAGGACCCAGGTGGGTACAAGAAGCAAATAGCCCATGACTCCCGTGAGCCTCACTGGCAGCATCTGGAGATAGGTGTCCTCAAAGCTTCACCAGGCCCAGGGCTAGTCCTCTTGCCCCAAGCAACCAAGCAGAGGGTCAGGCAGGAAGGCACCTCTTCATCATCAGGAGGCAGCCCTTGATGGGATGGTATGCTTCTGTGGTCAAGGCAATGGGTCCATGCAGCAGAGGGAAGCGGAGTTGTGAGCAGTTTCCCAGCATGGAAAAAGTTCAGCAGCCCTCAGTACCTAAAGGATGGTGTTCAACATTGCCTGTCAGCAAGGTCAAAGTCATTTAAATTAAAACCTTGGTGAGTTCATGTCATGTGACTCTTCCTGGGGAGGTGGGAACACATACATCTACTTATCCACACAGAGCACTATGACAACAAAGACATTCAAGTACAGTTTGGAAACAGTGTGTTTATTGCCTTTCCCCACAGAGGCATGGGCAGCTCTTGACCAGCTGCATCACTGACAAAGCATGGGTGCTAGTTCATGAATGCTGCCTTCCCTGAGCACTTTCCTCAGCCTGAAGGCACTGCCACTAAAGCCTTCCTGTTGCCCCACCAACTGCTTACTGTTTAGATCAGCTTCGAGGAGTCTAACACATCTTAGAACTTTCTGAACTTCTTGAGACACAGGTATAGGCCTTCCCACAGTTTTTAGTTTCCTGAGTTTTATGATCCTCACTCTGTACACAGAAGAGAATGCTTTAATTCAGAAGAGATAGCTACCTGACAGAGATACCCTTTTAGAACCAGTAAGAAAACTGTTTTTTAACTTCAAAGGAGTCTCAGTAAGGATGCAAAGAAGAGATGCCTCCACAGGTATTGCCATGCAAGCATGAGGGCCTGAATTCAGATCCCAAGTAAATGCAGGGAGGAGATTCCCAGAGCAAGCTGGCTAGGTAAGACTTGCCGTACCAGTGAACTCTGGGCTTGATTGAGAGCCCATCTCAATGAATAGAAATGACAAGCAATCCAGGGAACAACCCAGAAAGATTCCCAACATCTAGTTCTCCATCTATGCACACCTACAGGCACACCTACACACATGTGCACCCCTACACACACACAACACAGACATATATGCATGGAAATGGAAAAGATCCAAAAAAAATGATGTGGTGAAGTTAGCCCTTAAACTTTTTTGAGACAGAGTCTCACAATGTAACACATGCTAGCCTTGAACTCTGCAAACTGAGAGTAGCGTCTTGGCCATCCTTGATAAACAACAGGTATGAACTGAGTTAACCTTGAGGAGACAAAGATGCGTGACCTCTGGGTTAGGCACTGTCTCTTGCTATGGGAAACTGGTACCATCCAAAGGGGAGGTATGGGGCTCCAGTATACACTGCCTGGAGGAACCAGGACAGACAGTGGACAAGTACAAACACCGTCTAACTAATGAGCTCTGATAGTGGAGGCTGTAAAGTATGGCAGTCTATATCTGAGTTTTACCTTGAGATCGTGTGAAAAGCTTTCTGCTGTCTTCTAAGTTCCCAGCTAAGAACCAATTAATTCTAATTTATTAACCTTCTGGTGTTACTAGCAGTCCCTTTTCTGACTAATTGCTAAAGATACCTGTTTTCTTGCAATTAGTGACTTTCACTGTAATCTACTCTGAAACATATTTCATGATAGCTGCCTAGTTACCCATTAACATTAGAACTCACTCCCCTCCTTAGGTTCTACTTGACTAACCTATGGGTCAGGGTAACATTGTAAAAATTCCTTTGCTCAGACTTAATGCTTGGTGCCCTAACTATAAAAGGGGGTTCAGAAACTAGCCTTTTGCTACAGCCTAACAAACACCATCCCTGGCTGTGGTCTCAGCTAGCTGATAAGCTTCTGTGCCCCGTGGTGTTTTTATTATTATTATTTTATTATTTTTAAGTTTGTTTCTGGTTTCCCTGGAATCTGGTTTCTGGAATAAAGTTTGCTTCTGGTTTATTAGACTTTGGTGGTCTGTCCCAATCTTTGCACGATCCCCCTGGACCCAACAGCAGTTGCCGCACCAGCGCAGCTAGAGTCAAATCGAAGCAAAGGACATCAGGATTAATGGAACACGCACTTTGGATGTTGCAGATTCTGAAGCCTTTATTGTACATCACCAAGGGGGGGAGGGGTTATACCTAACCCAGACAGGTGAGCCAACAGGATGGAGACCTCATCACCCGGATCCTTGGGTTAGGGCCTCAGGAAGCAGAGTTGGTAAACAACTCTGAGAGCACAGAACTTGCAAGTTTCTCAGAAACCCAGAACAATAAGGGCAAGAAACGTCACCAACAGGGGAAGTGAGTAAGAAGGCCAGGATTCCATTAGGTCCCAACATCAGGTCAGCTCTGAGCCTCACCAGCTGCCCAGAGGAGGAAGATAAAGAAAAGGAAGAAAGAAAAGCCATGCTATTTGACATGTTAGGCATGGGGCTCAGCCACAATGGCAAACAATCACCCACATGATGGAACAGGGGAGCTTTAGAGAGAAAGTGAAGCCCAAAATATTAGGGAAAGCACCTTAGAAGAGAGACAGAGAGAAGAAAATGGAAAGTTTTGCATTTCTGAGTCCTGAAGTTTCTGTACTGGCTGCCCTATGGGTTAGGAATTCAAGAGGGGAAGGGTAGAAGCAAAATTATACCTTTAGCTTATTAAAGGTATAATTATTCCTCTTATCTTTTTGGCGTGACTTAAGGCAAACAAACCTGGTCCTATGTCCAGGTGATTGACTAACACAACTACATATCTGGATTCTGTGTTTGGGATAAATTGAAATATTACATCTTCACCCATGCCAGAGAAATATCTTCCCTAGTGTGTCTCCACAGAGCCCTGATCACGGCTACTATAATATCATGCCATCACATACTCAGATGCAGGACACAGAGCTACAGGACTTAATGTTTGCCCTTCTGAGTTGCAGTCATCCCTTGGTGTCTCTTTGTCTCTCTCCTTCCCTCTCCTCTCCTTCTTTCTCTTCCCCTCCCTCTATCCCTTCTCCCTGAGAGGGTCTCACTAAATAGCCTCAGCTGGCCTAAAACTCACAGGCTTCCACCTGCCAAGTGCTGGGAGTAAAGGTGTGTGCCACCATCAAGGCCCCATCTCTCCTTTCTATGTCTCCATTTCCTCCTTTTAAAATGGGAATCTTTGTTGTGTTACTGTATTTAGTAAGTAGGAAGCTTGATCTTTGCTTTTTAGGTGGCTCACAGCTAAAGGTTTGCCTCGAATCTCAGAGGATACTCTAGAGTTGGACTTTTGAGAAACATCAGAATTACTGAGACATTAAGACTCTTGGGGATGAGTTAAATACGCCTTGCTTTATAAAGATAAGCATGAGCATCTGGAGGCCAAGGGTAGAAGGTTATAATATTGTTATCTCGGTGTTGAAGGCTTGTTTCTCAGTTAGTGGTATTATCAAGACATAATGAAACCATACAAAATCATGGTGATGTCATAATTCAATGGGCTGTTAGGAGCTAGAGTCTCAATGAAGGCAGCAGACCACTGGTCTTGTCCATGAAACCTTCTGCTCTCTATTTCTGTATTCCATGAGGTAAACACTGTTCCACTAGGTAGATGACAAGGAACACCCCTTACTCCAACTGAGAGCTCCCCCAGACACTGCCAACTGTCTTGTAGGGAAGAAGGAAAGAACCCATCTCAAACTAGAATCAGTCCAGTGGAGACTCTGAACCACTGATTTCTCTGCAGTTTAGAAGAACCTTTACCCTGGGGGTGGGACCCCATCAGACATCCTTGAACCAGAGATTGAATGTCAGCTGTCCCTTAGAAGGTCCATAGATTTTAGAAAACTTCAAGTGCCACACCAACCCCAGTAGATTCTGTGTGACAAGATCCACAGACTGAGACATTAGGACTCCAAAGGGAGGAGGTCTCCTGGAGTCGGTTGTGGAACTCTCTAGCTGGAGAGACATTATTGAGCCGTAGTTCTCATGGCAGTTTGTCTGCTTCTATTTCCTTTTTGTACTTACGAGATGTTCCTGATAGCCTGGGCCAAGAAGAAGCCACCCCCTTGAAATGGGGTTACTGGCCATGACTTCTCTAAGAGATTCAATGCTTTTCTTCATGATCATTTACATAATTACAAAATAATGTTTCGATAAAATATCCTCCTAACAATATATGAAATTGTATGGCTGTGGATGTGTAGGTGAGGTTAGCTTTGACATTGTGGTAGAGAAAACATTGCTTAAGTATAGTTTTAAATTGAACTTTGTGGATTTTTAATAAGACAAAAGCTAAGATGTTAGATAAGGATTACACATGAAAATTTATTAACTTGATCAGGACCTAGGAGTCATTCATTAACTATAAGTGATATTTTTTGTTTTTTGTTCTGTTTAGTGATTATGATGGTATTTGTTCCGTTTATAATTGATTCTTTGAACCCACTGTCTAGGAAATGTAATACCTGATTGATTTTGTGCCTGCTTGTGCCAGGTGATTATGATAATTGTTCTTTGTAACTGCTTCACTAAACACATCTTTTAAGAATTGTAGGGGGCTGAAGAGATGGCTCATTGGTTAAGAGCATTGTCTGCTCTTCCAAAGGTCCTGAGTTCGATTCCCAGCAACCACATGGTGGTTCACAACCATCTGTAATGGGGTCTGGTGCCCTCTTCTGGCCTGCAGGAACACACATAAATAAATAAATAAATAAATAAATAAATAAATAAATAAATAAATGAATAAATGTAATACCTGTTCTTCTTGTATAAAAATCCCTGTTTGAGAGCTGCAAAATACACTCAGATTCAAACTGCCTCTGTGTTTCTTTCTGTTTGTCACCACCGAATCCTTACCCCCTAGTCTTCAAGAAACCACAAGAAACCTGGCTGAGGTGGTCAGTGGCATTCAAGCATTACATAACCACCACAACAATTTCATTCCAGAATGTTATCAACACTTCAAATAGAATCCTGTTCTTTCGAGGTCTTTGAAGAATTTTGCTGGGATTTTGATGGGCATTGCATTGAATCTGTAGATTGCTTTTGGTAAGATTGCCAACAGTACTCAACTTCATATGAAAAGGCAAAAAAAACCAGGATAGCCAAAACAATCCTGTGCAATAAAAGAACTTCTGGAGTCATCACAATCCCTGACTTCAAACTCTACTATAGAGCTACAGTACTGAAAACAGCCTGGTATTGGCATAAAAACAGACAGGAAGACCAATGGAACTGAATAGAATAGAAGACCCAGATATCAATCCACACATCTTTGAACACCTGATTTTTGACAAGGAAGCAAAAAATATCAAATGGAAAAAAGAAAGCACATTTAACAAGTGGTGCTGGCATAACTAGATACCAACATGTAGAAAAATGAAAATAGACCCATATCTATCACCATGCACAAAACTCAAGCCCAAATGGA
>NW_026068234.1:474327-535967 GCF_014885135.2 Alexandromys fortis
TACTCTAATGTGTATATATTCCATATTTTCTTCATCCACTCTTCCGTTGAAGGGCATCTAGGTTGTTTCCAGGTTCTGGCTATTACAAACAATGCTGCTATGAACATAGTTGAACATATACTTTTGTTGTATGATAGGGCAAAGCAGACAATGAGGACTACTGAGAACTCAAGAACAATGGCAATGGGTTTTTGATCCTACTGCACGTACTGGCTTTGTGGGAGCCTAGGCAGTTTGGATGCTCACTTTACTAGATCTGGATGGAGGTGGGTTAGTCCTTGGACTTCCCACAGGTCAGGGAACCCTGATTGCTCTTTGGGCTGACAAGGGAGGGGGACTTGATTGGGGAAGGAGGAGGGAAATGGGAGGCGGTGGCAGGGAAGAGACAGAAATCTTTAATAAATAAATAAATAAATACCTTTAAAAAAAAAGAGTGCTAAACAAATCAAGTGGGGGTGCGAAGGTCTGTCCTCTAGGGACCTAACACTCCTCAACCAAATAATGGATAAGGAAAATGTGGTACATTTACACAATGGAGTACTACACAGCAGAAAAAAATAATGACAACTTGAATTTTGCAGGAAAATGGATGGAGCTAGAAAACATCATTTTGAGTGAGGTAACCCAGACACAGGAAGACAATTATCACATGTACTCACTCATAGGTGCCTTTTAAACATAAATCAAAGAAAGCCAGCCTACAAACCACAATCCCAGAGAATTTAGACAACAATGAGGACACTAAGAGAGACTTACATAGATCTAATCTACATGGGAAATAGAAAGTAGAAAAAGACAAGATCTCCTGAGTAAATTGGGAGCATGGAAACCTTGGGGGAGGGTTAAAGGGGGGAGGAGAGAGTCAGGGAGGGGCGCAGAGAAAAATGTAGAGCTCAATAAATATCAATTAAAAAAAGAAAAAACAAATAGAATCCTGTTCCCTGTACCCCCATCCTTGTTAGCTACAGGAGGTCTACTTTCAGATGCTTGACTTTGAAGTTGGAATTTCGCATTAGATTTCATTTGGGATGAGGTTTTTTTTATAAAAAGCTTGGAGCTGGGGGTGCGGGGGTTGTGGGAGCACATCTTTAACCCCAGCGTTTGGGAGATGGAGACAAGCAGATCTCTGTGAGTTTTAGGCCAGCCTGATAGCCACAGAGTTCCAGGACAGCCAGGACTATATAATGAGACTCTGCCAAATATATAAATATAGATATTTTAAATATACAATATGTATAAATATATTATATGCATACATATATACATATGTCTTGCATTTATGTATATATATATATGAAACGTATTCCTGGCTCCAGCCTGCCTCCCAATGGATTTAGATTTGAGGTATCCTGCAGTGTGTGTGGGTGATCATCCTGACTGTACAAGTCAATTTTCTCACAAGAGACATTTCCCAAGTAGTTATACATGCATAAATGAGCCATCACTGCCCTGAAGGGCCAAATCAATTTTAACTACCAGAACATTAAGCAGATGATCCATGGCACTGCCCATGCCCTAGTTCACAGTAAAGAGAATAACAAGCCCTCTGGACTCTCATTTTGTCTTCCCTCCAGAAGCCGCTTTGCACAGTGAATACTTAAAAGCAACACTCCAGAGACCAGCAGCCAGCAGGGGTGACACAGAACACAGCCCTGGCCATGCCACTAAGGTGGCCCTTCCTATCTTCCAGGGACTTCATCTATTTCCAGGCCTATTTTAGGCATTTACACTTCCAACAGGCTTCTGTTTGGTGGTATGTGCCCACAGAACCGTGGGTTTCTGAAGAACCAAAACCATGTCAGTCTACTCACGTTTTCCCAGATGTTGTGGAGTATTTGTTTAACTAGGCAAAGCTGTGTTACACTTGTTTATGCTGCATTTGTTTAACTATGTAAAGATGTACTGCATTTACACCAGTTATAACCTGGGCTCAGAGGGGTGGGGTTAGCAACTAGTTGACAGGCAGTAGAAGGGAGGAGCTTAGTGTGGGTTTTATAGCTGGGGTGGGGTAGCATGGTTTTTGTTTTGTTTTGTTTTGTTTTTAGTTGGGGCAGTGTGGAAGGTGAGTGGCTTCCAAGATGCCAGTTAAGAGAGAAAGTTAGCCAGTTGCTACTCTCCCTGAGCTTGTAGGTTTCACCCTAGCCTTTGAATCTAAAGATTTAGATAAAGCTGCCTTTAGTGGCAGCAATAGAGCCATTGTCTGGGTAAACAGAATTCCTTAGTAGCAGGCTGCCAATAGTTTGAAGCGCAGCCTTAGTGCCTACAACAGGCATTGTTAACCATCTAGCCAATATAGTGACAATGTCAACCCCAGGAGAAAAGTCCTCATTGCCTTCCTCAATTCACACCCTTTGTTTTGTGACACTATTCCTGGGGAGGTATGAACATAAGGTGTTTTTCTATATTGAAGGAGGTCCAAAAGTCAAAGAAAATCTTGGGGACATGAGAAGGGAACCCTCACTCCAGATTCTGCTTGGAGCCTCTTGCTGGCAGAGAAGCAAGAGTTCCAGAACAATTAGCAATTGCTTAAGGTCCTCCTGCAGTTTTCTCAGAATTTCACCAGAAAATCCATTTATGGGGAAAGAACAAACTCTTGTAGGAAAACCCCTAGTAGCTTCTAGTTTTACCTTATCAGATTATGCACAGCATTTCTGGAGCCATCTCTCTTCTCTGTCATCTAAAAACAGAAATAGGAATAGGGGATTTCTTAGCAACCTTCTGAGATGTAACATGAGAACCACCAAAATGACATACATGGCTAATGCTTATTCTCCCCGGCTGTGTCTTTTCCCTACTCTTCCTTGGGAAGCACGTACCCCTACTTGAATGTATCTTTATTCCGACTGCTTCTTTTTCTCTTAGCTCTCATACTTTAGCCTGTATTAAACTATCTTTCAGGGATGGAGACATGGTACACTGATAAAGAGCAATTGTTGATCTTGCAGAGAACCCAGGTTCAGTTCCCAGAAACCACACCACACCTCTCATCTATCTGTAATTCCAGTTCCGGGGAACTGACACCATCTTCTGGTCTCAGATACACACACACAGGGGTGTACATGTATATATACAGGCAAAACACTCACATGCATAGGACCCAGGTTCCTAGCACCGGTATGGCAGATTACAACTGTCTGAGGCTCCAGCTCCAGGACACCTGACACCCATGGCAAAACACCAATGCACATAAAATAAATACAAATTATTTTTAAAGATTCTCTAACTCTGTTTCATTAATCTGCTACTTCTGAAATCTCTTATGGAAGTCATGAATCCTTGTTTGGCCTAAGTGGGGATCCCTAAAAATTCAGGTAAACTGCTCAGGCTTCTGAGAGTGGCAGTGAAGAGCTGTGTCTTTGTCCCATCCCTGCTGACAAATAGAAATAGATGCCCAGAATAAATTCCTTTGGTTCCTTTGTTTTGGGGAGGTGTTGTTTTGGAAATATTTCCTTTTGTAAAGAACAGAAACTTTACATAGTCTGCTCCTTTAAGAGCTAATCCAATGGAGCAAGTCAGGAACCTGGCTTGGACTGCCCCAAGGAAGGTCAGTTCACTTTACGATAATCTACATTTTTCTTTCTAGAATCCCCACCTCCAATTCAGTCCCTAGGAGTTGAGCCACCATGAGGTTCAACTTAATCTACTCACCTTAGAAAGTTCAACTTTTTCTTTTACATGCTGGCCAGAACCTAAGTACGCTTGTAAACTTCCTAACTGGGGCTGCAGGGGTGGCTCAGCAGTTAGGAGCAGAGTTAGTGTCCCACACCTTTGATCCCAGCATTTGGAAAGCAGAAGCAGGTGGATCTCTGTACATTTGAGGCCATCCTGGTCTACAGCAGGAGTTCCAGGATTTCAGGACAGCCAAGATTACACAAAGAAGCCCTGTCTCATGGAGGGGAGGGGGGAGCACGGGCTTCTGTTTCCAGCACCCACCTGATGGCTCACAATTGTAACTCCAGATCCTAAGGGAGCCAACGCCCTCCACACTACTGAACACACAATGTGTACGCACATGTAGACAAACCACTCATACACATAAAATGAAAATAAATGTTTACCAAAGATCAAAATTCCCAATGTAACACTGAAATTCCTTGCTCTCTTTCTTAAGCCCCTGCCCACCCCTCACCCCCCACTCCCCCCACCCCCGCCAAGAATCTGGCCTCCTTCAGCCTTATTTCAAACAGCATGGCTCCTATTCTCCGTTCTCCTTCTTCACAGGCAGCTGGGAGATTTATAGCTTGCCTGTCCTGAGGTTCTCATTTTAAACTCTAATAACTTGTCGGCAAGCTTCTGTTTGAGTCTGTTCTTTGTACTCAAGCTTCCATTTGTGAGTGTTCTTAAATTCTCTTACTAATCAAACTAAGAACCTCAAGAGGGGACCCTGATTTCCAAGGTATCGTGATGGCTCTGCTGGACCTCCCCCCCCCAAGATTAATGGTAACACTTCTTTCACCCTTTCTTTTGGGGGAGGGAGGTGGTGGTGGCAGTGGCGGTGAGACGGTCTCTCTACACAGCCCTAGTTGTCCTCAACTCTCTTTGTAGACCAGGCTGACCTCGAACTCAGAGATTCCCCTGCCTCTGCCTCCCAGACCCCTAAGTGTCGCTCTGCTTACCCGCTACAGGTAATAACTCTTTGTCCACATTTTTTCTTGACTGTCCTTGTATTGGCAAAACATGAAACTTTGCAAAACATGAGACTTGGCAAAAAATGAGACTTTGCATTCATTAAAGATGTGAACTCGGTTTGGTGACAGTGAATTCCACACCTGTTTTACTGTTTGCTGCTACACTGTGGGCCCAGTGCCTGGTGTCAGCGTTGAGTTTTCAGAAAACGGCAATTCAGTGAATGAAAGTATATCATCTTTGAATATGGGCACCTATTCAACAGCACAGTTTCAAAGATTACATAAGAAAGTCCATGCAAATGTTGATTTTTATACTGGGGTAATAAATACGGCCTGGTAACTACTTATGACTGATGATCCGGGGATGTCTTTGGTGTTCTAAATTAAAAACTTGATCGCGTGTTTTATTCACGGCTTTTGTCTTAGCAGCTAACGGTTGCGTTTCCAATATGAAAGCAAAGTCAGTACTCCAAGCCTCCTCTCTAGGGCGTCCTGGCATTCTCTTCACCAACCTCCTCTCTTCACCAAATACGTCAAGAACTTTCGTGTCTGGAAAACCGTTACCAGGATACCAGGACCCTTCTCACTACTTCTCTCAACTTCCTCAGGACCTGTATTAGCCATTCAGTCAGTCAAAAACTGTTCGGCTTGGAGATAAACAGGGAAAGTACCCTAAGCGCCAACACGGAGACCCTAACTGCACAAGCGAAATGGGACGCGCGAGGAGCGCGCGGCCCTCTGGGGATTGTAGTCTCGGGAGGCACAATCAGGCCGAAAACAGCCCAAGAGTTTGCGGAGGCGGGACGAGCAGAGACGTAAAGCCACGCGCAACCTTCTGGGAGCCACAGTATTAAACTCTAGTGTTGCTCTCAACTTTCCTCCTGCGGTTCGCGACAAGTGACGAACCGGGTTTGATCCTGGTCAAGTTCTGGAAACTATGCTCAGATTCCCTCGCTGCCACAGCATGAGGATCCCGTGCGCTGACCAAACAACCAGAGGGCGAGACCGGAAACGCACGCACGGGACTCTGGGAGGTGTAGTCGGCGCGCAGGCGCATTCTCGACCGATAGCTGCGGCCTTTGGTGGTTCAGCGGTAAGATGGGGGCGCTGGATGGGGAGGGGGTGGGCTGCGCGGGAGGGGGGGAGGGATCTGAGGCCTCTAGGGATCCCGGGGTCTTTGAGGAGGAGCTCGGCCCCGGGGTCTAAGCTTTGCCCCAGACTTGGAATCCCCGAGCTCGGAGCCAGTATTGCAGTGATTGGAAATAGCCTGTCCTACCAGAGAGGGAAGGGCTTCTGTCCCAACTTCCTAGCTGCGTAGGACTCTGGAAACAAATCGAGTGCCGCCCCGGGTTGTCAGTCGCCATTCTGATGCTTACATTCATACCGCGAATGAGCTGGGGAGATGCTGAGTAGGAAAAGTGCAAGCATGAAAAACTGAGTTCGAACTCCCAACCCTATGTAAAACCAGCCAGATAGTGTGCTAACTTGTGTCCGTAATCCCAGTTTCCGCAGGGCTTGACGAGAAATCCCTAATATCCAGCAATGAATAACACCAACAAGCTTCTACAGTAGTAAGTTTCCACGATTTTTTCAAAATGTCTTTAGTGTTAGTTAACCCTCCCTGTATTTCATCATCTACCATGTCCTATCCCCCATCCCAATTTAAGACTTCCTGTATTATTATTTCCCGTTAAGCATCTATACCACTTTATTCTGTTACAAATGTACTGGCTTCTATGGGTATTTCAAATGAAACACTTCCGAAGATTCAAAGCTAACACCCACAGATAAAACATCGAGTTTTGTCTTTTTAGGTCCGAGTTGCCTCAGAATGATTGTTCCCAGCACTATCCATTTATCTGCTAGTTTAATAATTTCAATTTTCTTAGTAGCTTATAGTATTCCATTGTGTGAATATAGCACATTTGCATTATCCATTCATTGTTTGATGGACATTTAGGCTGTTTCAATTTCCTGGCTCTGGTGAATAGAGCAGCAATGAACATGAATGAACAAGTATCTTTATAGTAGGATACAGCGTCCTTTGGGTATAAATCTGAGAGTGATGTAGAGGCTCTTATCATAGATGTATTTCTAGCTGTGCCAGTTTGCACTCCCTGTGGCAATGAATAAGTGATCCCTTTTCCCCACATCTGCACCAGCATTTGTTGCTGAGATTATAGCTTTCCCCCATGTATGTGTATGAGTAATTTTTACGCATGTATGCATGTGCACCATGTGTATGCCAGGTGCCCAGAAAAGTCAGAAGAGAGCATAGAACCCAATAGAAGTGGTCTTACAGATGGCTGTGAGCTGCCACACAGGTGCTGAAACTGAACCTGGGTTCTTTACAAAAGTAGTAAACTGGGGCTGGAGAAATGGCTCAAAGGTTAAGAGCATTGCCTGCTCTTCCAAAAGTCCTGAGTCCAATTCCCAGCAACCACCTGGTGGCTCACACCATCTGTAATGGGGTCTGGTGCCCTCTTCTGGCCTGCAGGCAGACACACAGACAGAATATTGTGTATATATAATAAATAAGTAAATAAATATTTAAAAAAAGAAGTGCCAATGGTCACAAGTCCATCAAAAAAAAAAAAAAAAAGAAAGAAATTAATGGGGCTCCCCGAGACACTTCTACACTATCTATATAAATATGGGGGTGAAATGAGTCTCCCAGAGTTAACAGCTCCCTCTTCTTGCAGGAGAGGCCTTAAAGCAAGTGGGAACATCTAAATGCCATACTGAAAGAGGTGGCCAGTTGGACTCTGAGCCACTGGTCCTCCATAACGTCACCAGATATCCGACCGTGTGACTACCCGAGCTGTCTGTCATCTCTTCAAAAGACCAGCCTTCACTGAGCCCCATTACATGGCCCGCTGGAGTCAATTGCTCTTCCCGTCTAGGAAGGCACCAGATGCAATTACCCCTGGGGATGGGGGCCCCATGGTGGCCAGGGCTCCGTGTCTTTGATGGGGGAAGCAGCAGGGCCAGGTGAGACAGGGCACATTGGAGGAGGAACATCATACAATGCATGCCATTAGGATTGAAGGACCACCCAACAGGAGTGTGTGGTCTTCCAGCCACATGCACATAACAAACACTCTTATCAAAGGGATGGCCTGAATATTTTATCCACTCTAATCAGGCATTTGTGTTTCTGCCTCCCCTCGGTGCTACAGGTCTGCCTGAGGTCTTTGGCTTCCACTATGGTTAGCTTGGGATATTGGTCCTTAGGAGAATTTTTGGGTGTAAGTAATGGAAAACTGGGGACAGGTTTGGACTTGAGCAAGGGGGTAGTAAGGACATGACTTAAAGACTTGAGAGAAGTGATCTGGGGCACGTCGGGCCTCTCCCCTTGACATCTGTCCCTAGTCCCTAAGGTCTGAGTATTGAGGATTCTTGGTGTGGGACTTACTGTTGTTATGCGTGCGTGATGGGTGACAATGTTGACGCTGACAGTTTAGAGGACTAGACTTGTTTAACACCTGTAGCCTTTCCTTTAGGGCTGTCACAGCCTCTGTGGTGTGGAAGTGGGTTGTAAGTCTGTCCCTAGTACTGAGTGGCCCACCAAAATGTCACTGCAGTCATTAGGAACCTTTAAAGTACTGTGTTTAATTTTGGTGTCCTGAGCTCTGAAGGGACAAAGTGCTTACCTATCCCAGAGAACTGTCTTTGGCTTTACATATTCCCACAGGGTATAACCCAGCGGGCACCAGACTGGATAGACAGTGTGGGCTGTGGCTACATGAGGAGTAAAGAATACTACTAGTTGCCTCCATAGGAAGCAAAAGTCTCATTGAAGTCTTTTAAAAGTGAGCCCATGACAAGCAAGTTAATGGGCTTTGCCTTTTGGAATATCCTGAGTTTAAAATAGCACCAGAGGGCTGGAGAGATGGTAACAGCAGTTGAGAGCACCGGCTGCTCTTCCAGAGGACCTGGGTTCAATTCCCAGCATCCTCATGGTGCTCACAACTGTCTGTAACCCCTGTTGAGGGGGTCTGACACCCTCACACAGCCTTACATGCAGGCAAAACACCAATGCACATAAAATAAAAATAAATTGTTGAAAAAAAAATAGCACCAGAGAGTTAGTTAAGGCCACAAGAGAGGACCAGGAACACAAAATCTACATTATGTCATACATGACGCATACACATGTCCACAGTAGCAGGCTGAGAGTAGCGCCGGGACTCACGTGTAGGGCAGCTGTAAGGGGTCTTGTCTGTTTCTCGAGGCTTGGTTTTAAGGGCTTGTCTGACACTTCCTGCATGGTCAAATACATGTGGTCAGACTCAGTAAAGTCCCCTTGATTACACGTGACTTCTCTGTCTGAGTCTATGTGTCCAAGCCCCTTTGGGAAGTATGTGACCTTTCAGTAGAGAGTGGGACTTGGTTGGGTCCTTCCCAGATAAGTTCAACCTCATTCTCTCCGGAATTTGATTAGGACATGGTTGCCTGACTCATGCTTCTGGCCAGTAAACCCCAGCAGGTGCCATTCTCCTGGGGGTGGTTTGAGTAAGAATGGCCCCCATAGACCCATTTATTTGAATGCTTAGTCATCAGGGAGTGGCAATGTTTGAGGATTAAGAGGCGTGGCCTTGTTGGCAGAAGTGTGCCACTGGGGATGGGCTTTGAGACTCCAAAAGCCCACAGTGGGCCCAGTGATGCTCTGTCACCTATGGATGAAGATGCAGTGCTCTGTCACTCATGGATGAAGAGGCAGTGCTCTGTCACCCATGGATGAAGATGCAGTGCTCTGTCACCCATGGATGAAGATGTGGTGCTCCATCGCCTATGGATGAAGAGGCAGTGCTCTGTCACCTGTGGATGAAGATGCGGTGCTCCNAAAAAAAAAAAAAAGAAATACTGCCCTGTTCTGACAGTATGTCTGCCAAGCACTTACTATGATGGAGTACAATTGTTGCCCAGATAGACAGAATCTCTACCCTGTAGGGATCCTATTTCTTCCCTGGTTCGCAGAACAGTTAAATTTTCTGTTATTTTGAGATGTTTTCCTATGTAGTCTATGCTGGCCTCTGACTTTCATTATTTTGTGTTTGTTTGTTTGTTTGTTTTTGAGACAGGGTAGCCCTAGTCATCCTGAAACTATGTAGACCAGGCTAACCCAAATTCAGATTTGCCTGCCTTTGTCTCCTAAACACTGGGATTAAAGGGGTGTGCCACCACCCAAACACTTTCAATACTTTTGATCCTACTCCTTCAACTTCTTGCATACTAGGAACACAAGCTTGTGCCTCCAATCTGGATAAAATCTATATAAATTTAAATTTTTATTTTATGTATATGAATATTTTGCTTGCATGCATGTATGTCTATGTCCCATATGTATGCCTGGTGCCTACAGAGTTCAGAAGAGGGCATTGGATTCCCTGGAACTGTAGTTATAGATGGTTGTGGGCTGACATGGATGCTGGAAATTAAACCTAGGTCCTCACAAGAACAAGTATTTTTAGCTACCATGGCATTCCTCCAGCCCCCATAAAAATTATTTTTTAACTTACATACAAAACTCACACAAGCTACATGCCCAAAAAACTCTTCTTTAGGAAAGGGTTTTAAGGCACATTTCTGTTTCATGTTTCTTTCAGATTTAGAAATCAGATTTTCAGATCCAAAACAAAGTATCCCTGGAAAATTGTCCAACAGTATTTTTTCTGATAGAAAAACTCAGCGGAGGGGGGGGGACTTCTAGAATAAAAAGTGTAGGTCCCTAGAATATAGGTATGAGGTAAATGGGGCAGGTGATTGTCATTCCTGAGAAAATACCCACTTAGAAGGAGAATGGGTTTGAGGAAAACTTGAGTCTAGGAACTGATCTCTCAGCTAAACTAATAATTATAAAAAGCAAGACCTGCCACATGTGGGAACACAGAAAGGGAGAAGCTGGACTCAAATGATCAATAAAATATTGATACAAAAAAGAAACTCTAGAAGTGCCAGAAATGTCTAAAGGCCTTAGTGACAGTTAAGCACTCATTGAACATCACCAAATACACACAGGAGATAGAAGACCTTACTCATGTCGTGAATGTGAAGATGCTACAAAACGGTTCGGCACTAACCAAGCCATACCGATGGAAAACCGTGTACGTGTTCTATGTGGAAGGACATTCAACCAGATTGCCCTACTGATCCAGCCCCAGAGAACTCACAAAGGTGAGAATCCATATGAGTGTAGTAAATGTGGGAAATCCTTCAGCTTCAGATCATCCTTCAACCAGCATGAGCAGACTCACATAGTTGAGAAACCCTCTGAGTGCAGTGAGTGTGGGAAGGCCTTTCAGCAAATTATCACCTCACCCAGCACCTACAAACCACACTGACGAGAAGCCCTATCTTTGGGAATATGGCAAGGCCTTGAGCCATAGCTCATCCCTGACCAAACACCATCAAATCCACACTGGAGAGAAGCCCTATGGCTGCTGTGAGTGGGGGAAAGCCTTCATCCACATCACACCATTGTTTCAGCATCAGAGAACCCACACAGGAGAAAAGTCCTATGAATGCAGTGACGGTGGCAAGGTCTTCAGCCACAGCTCAACTCTAACAGAACATCAGCAAATTCATAGTGGGGAAAAGCCCTATGAAAAGCCAGCTTGCTCCCCTCATTCAGCATCGGAGGAGCCACACAGGAAAGAAGCTCTATGAATGTAGTGAATGTAGTGCCTTCAGCCAGAGTTCCCTTCTCATAGAACACCAAAGGATTCACACCGAGGAAAAGCCTTTGAGCACAATGAATGTGGGAAATCCTTCAGCCACAGCTCATCACTCAGCCAGTATGAAAGGACACACACTGGGGAAAAGCCCTGAGTGTCCTGATTGTTCCAAGCCCTTCAATCAGAGCACCTAGTCTTACTCAGCACCAGAGAATCCACAGGAGAGAAACTATACAAGTGCAGGGATTGTGGCAAAGCCTTCACACACAGCCCTTCTCTTACCAAGCACCAGAGAACTCATACCTAATCCACATTTTAGATAGATAGATAGATGATAGATAGATAGATAGATAGATAGATAGATAGATAGATAGATAGATAGATAGATAGATAGAGATATATATTGCACATCATACTCTTGAAGTGGTACTGAAGAATAATAGTTCAAGTTGACTCTGATAACCCTAGAAAATACAACGGCAAAATAAATGACATCTTCATGAAATTTCTGTGAATATTTGACTATCTAAGCACACAGCTGGTTTTTTAAATAAATTGATAAGTGTATACCCCTAGCAGCATGCTCTTACAATCAATTAACTAATTGATGTTTTACAATCAATTAACTAATGTGCAATCAGATTTAAAAGCCTCACAGATTTTTAGATGACTTCACTCTGTTCTCAAACTTTACTGTACAACACATGGGTATTAGAAATGCAAATAATGCTGTTTTATGAAAAAGAGGAAGATTTATTCAGTTAAGCTACCATCCCATGAACAATAGTCCCTCACACTGGAACCCTATGTTCCGTAAAATTTCTTTTTTGGAAATTGTACAATGTACAAACTAATTCTTTCCTGAGCTTTCCATTGATTGTTTATCTCAATGTCCAATAATGTTTTGTTGTTGTTGCTACTATTCTGGCATTTTGTGTTTTAGACAGAGTCTCGGATAGCCCAGACAAGCCTTGAACTTGTGTGTGTGGCCTAGGCTGGCCTTGAACTCATATTGGTGCCCCTGCTGCTATCTCCTAATTGCTGGGAGTACATCACTATGTGTGATAAACTTTGGCTTTTATATTCAACTTGGAAGCTCTTGGATGTTGGGGGGTTGTTGTTGTTTTTATTTTTCTTCCTGTGCAACTTTAGAGTTTGTCCTGGAACTTGCTCTGTAGACCAGGTTGGCCTCAAACACACAAGGGATCCTCCTGCCTCTGCCTCTTACATGCTAGATTTAAGATGTATCACCACTGCCCAGTTGAAAACTCATTTTAATATTTAACTTCAACACTTTGTTTTTATATTTAACTTAAAAGTCCACAATATTTCATTGAACCCTAAATCCACAAATAGTCTTCTAAAAACCATAACCTGTAAATGGTGACTTGTCATATTTGTTAGAAAGGATATCGGCTGGTTTTGGTCCTCAACCATCAATAATGTTTATATCAGATGATTTTATTTTGTAATCACAGTGCTAGAATATATATTCCTAACTATTCTGCAGTTTCTCTTGGGGTACCACATGTTTTAGTCTTCCAACTCTGGTCTTTGGTATGCCTGTGGGATGCTTTTTTGGAACTGAAGTTTTAAATGTGGAATGTGGTGGCACATACCCATAATCCCAGCTTTAGGGAAGCTGAGACTAGAGTACTGCCAAGTTCAAGGCCATCTTGGGTTATATAGTGAGACCCTGTCTCAAAAACTGTAAGAGTTGGAAATGGAACTCAATGGTGTGCATGGGTACTTGCCTAGCAAGTACCGCAAGGCCCAGGATTTCATCCCCGAAACAGGAAAAAATAAAACTGAGCCATACATGTGAGTGAAAATGTTGTGATAACGCCCTTTATTCTGTATGCTAACCTAAAAGTTGCTCTAATGTAACTACCATACACACACATACATTGTCTCAAGGGCTGGCATTTGATAATCTATAATCCCAGCACTGTGAAAGCAGAGATAGAATCACAGACTCAGGGCCAGCATGGGCTATAGCAAGAGACACTACCTCAAAAATATAAAATTTAATTTAATTTTCAAACTAACCTAGTTGGTGGCCTATAATCCCAGTACTTGGGAGATCAAGACAGGAGGATCAGAAATTCAAGGTCATTCTCAATTACTTTGCAAAGTCTGAGCTGTGAGATCCCATCTCAAAAAAAAAAAAAAAAAAAAAAAAAAAAAAAAAAAAAAACAAAAAAAAAAAAAAAAAAAACAAAAAAAAAAAAAAAAAAAAAAAAACACCACACACAAAAAAAGCAAAAAAGCCAAACCTACATAACTACAAAAAGCAGGTGCAGTTAATATTTACCACTATGCGCCATGTTACCATTCTGACATACAAAACTTAGGTATAGGCTTTCTTTGAATCTAATGTGCTAATCACTTCCAGCAGTCAGTTCATTGGACTACATTTAGGTGCTAACTGGACACCTTACCAGACACAGCAATTCAATAGCTGTCCTTTCTTCAGCTCTTCTGATCTCCTTTGACTGCTCCAGAAATCCATGGTCCATTCCAGTAACAAAGAAAGTTTAAATAAAAAAAAAAAAGAGAGAGAGAGAGAGTGAGCTTGAAGAATGCTGAGAACAACTGATAAACATGGAGGGAGAATCACTTTGTAGATTTCATGGTAAGGACTTGATTTAGGCAATTGCCAATGATAAATACAGGGCTAGAATTTTGATTAAGAGTAGAATACTTACCTTATCGCAGAGTATCTCCTCACATATTGCTTAAACACTCCAAGCAGGTGAGCAGATAAGGTATCACAACAGGCGCACATGGGCATAGCACATCCTCAAGACGGAAGTATGTTCACTTGCAAAGCATGGGTGCATTGGGTAGAGTAGTAGTCACAGCAGGTCTGGGTAAGGAGTGCACGGAGATCCTCTTATACTCTTTATTTTTGTGCCTTTCCTGGAAGTTCAACTTTAGAATAGGAAGACAGACCTCCCACTGGTTCACTTACACAGAAGAAACTGAAGAGATGGAGTACTAGGGTGTAGCCCAGGAAAATCTCTCAGTGACAGGAGGAGAAAGCAGGCTGACCGGTATGTACTTGGAATGGAATTAGGAAAACACATTGAGACTTTTTTACCAGAAGAAAATTTAGCTCAGCTTAGCAGAGGGAACCACCTAAATAGGCAGTGCAAGGATCCTTATGAGTGATGAGGCCATCTGATCAGTTTTCTCTAAAGCAGCAATTCTCAACCCTCCTAACACTGCAGCCCTTTAATACAGTTCATGTTGTGGTGATCCCAACCATAAAATTACTTTGTTGCTACTTTATAACTAATTTTGCTACTGTTATGAATCATAATGTAAATATATGATATGTAGGATATCTGATACATGACCCCCTAAAGGAGCATAACTCATAGATTGAGAACCACTGCTCTAAGACTTGTGAGTGAAAGTGATGTGAGTCTTCTTCCAGGGAAAGGGCACAGACTTTTCAGTATGTTCCTAGAGTCCCAATAGGAAGAAAGCTACAGCAGGGAAGGTGCCTGGATCAAGGAAGCAGCTGGCCAATAAAAACCAAGGAACAATAATATTAATGAAGAAATAAATACTTTATTATGGTAAGCCTCTGGTTTGGGGGTTACACAAATTGCCTCCTCAAACACTGACAGAGACACCTTTCTGTATCTGCATGGCAATTAAATTTATGGTAAGGCAACAGAAACAATGCTGTAAACTGAAGATAAAGCAAAACCTCAAGATCACCTATGTAGGCCACATTTGGTTCTTAGTTCAGATACAGATCATTTCTTCAACCTTTGTTAGTATTTTTAAACCTCTTTTGATCATACCCCTAATAAATACATTTAACATGGTAGCCAGCTCTCAGATACACAGCTGAGAAGTTTCACAAAACAATACTTGCCTTTGCTGCATGATGCATTCTGACCTACTTTATTCTACTTCATTGCTTTGTAATGCCAGTAGCCATCCACTAACTGGATTTCACAATTTCACTAATGGGCTGAAACGCACAGTCCAAAATCAGCAAGTTTTTGTGATCTTTGCAAGCAACTCCATATATTAAAATACATGTAACTTGAACTCAGGAACAGTTTTTACTCTTGAGGATTCAGAAGTAAACCTGACATTACAATTTACAAAAAGGCCAAATGTGTGAAGTTCAAGGAGAAGCAACTGAGGCAAAGAATGCTCAAGAAAACACCACATACTTTAAGGCAACATAACACTTTGTACAATGTCAAATGACCAGAGTATGTGAGGTATTAAAACACTGCAGAAATGGAGTTTTCCCTCACATCTGATGGCTTACAGGATAGGACATTAGCCCAAAGTATGTTTCTAAGATGAGGGCTTCCTGTGAGCCACACCCATTTCCAGTTGCTTTCAGTACATGAGCATCCAGAAAGTAACACAGATGTGCCCATAGATACCACAGGAAGCCACCACCACACATGCGCCTTAAGAACACTCATGCTACAACTGTCATGTCATGGGATACTCATAGCAGAGTTCCTTATCTGACACCTCAGGTTGTACAGGGAAAACTACCCATACACTAGGAGCTGTCAATCTCCTCACCAGTGGCTTTGCTTGTGGCAGAGATGGGCACTGAGCGTGGCTTTTTTTGTATGTGACTCTTCCGGTGCTTGACCACAGCCAAGCAGAACTGGAAGGGGTCCTAGCAGTCCTGGCTTACATGGCATGTCTCAGTGCTGTGGCTCTTGTGATGCTCTATAAGATTCGAGATCCATGCAAAGGCCTCGCCACATTCACTACATGTATAGGGGTTCCCTTGGGATGCATGAAACTCATCAACTGCAGGGCATCGCACAGCATAAGTTCCTGGGTCCTGCCCAGAATCACAGCCACCCACATGGAGCTCCTTCCCTGCATCAAATGGCGGCTTGTAGCTGCTGGTGCTGGACGGACACTCAGGGTCCTCTTCGTCCTCGTCATCTGGATGAGGCCTCTTTGTCCCAGTGCCTTTATGTGATATAGCCTTGTCCTGGGCTGACTGCTGGATGACTGATTGCCTCTGGGGACTGGCAGGACTTGAATCCTCATCCACAGCATCCAGGGCCTTCTGAGGTTGCTGTTCCTCCTGGGCAGTGTCTATCGAAGGACTAACAGGAACATCCCCTGAAAGCCTCTCCATCAGTGTCTCCCCCATGGAGACTTCCTCACACATATTTCCTTTGCTTTCCTGCTGCCCTGTACTGTCTGAAATAAAGTCAAAATGTGAGCAGTCCTGCTTCCCAGGCTCTGAGACAGAAACTGACTTGAGCAGAAATCAAGAAAACAAAGTGTGAGGCCCAAAGGGCATCAGATAAGAACAAGAGCAGGCACAGCCTAACCCCTTTACAACTCAGAATCATACAACAGCTGAGCGCAGTATCACACGCCTCACAGGACCCCTCCCAGTCTGCAAAGAACTATGAGAGGGTCTAGGGGACATGTCTGTCACCAGTAAGGACCAAAGGAGTCTTGGTAAGCCATCCAGTTATATCCATGGCCTTCAATGAGCCAAAGTCTCTGGCTTGGCCCTGAAGTCATCCGTGGCCAATGGAACAGTAGTATGCACACGAAACATGCACAGGTGTGGTACGTGCTTACCCTCTGGGATTCTCCCAATGAAACCCAGCAGTATCTATGAGAAAACCAAAGCCAGGCCTTTGGAGAGGTAATGGGCGGGGGAACAGGTCCACAGTGTCAACTCAGCTCCAATGAGAGCCTTTGTCATTCAGGCAGTGTATGGGAAACTATTCCTAGATTCGAGCCTCTAAATGATGGTGGCTTTGTGTGTGCCTTCAGAACCACCAAAAAGAAGTAGAGGGGCCACAAAGTTAAGCTCAGTCAGCTGACAGATCACAAATGTGTAGTCTTTTGGGTAACATTTTTAGAAGAGCTTACTATGCAGTAAGAAATAATGCAATGGTATTCTGTCCCCAAACAATGGACAGGAAAATGAAGACAGTCAAAGCTAGTGTATCTGCTGAGGCTAATGGAAATGTGAGGAGCCCCATCAGCTGTAAAAGAGAATTGTACCCTTTATACCCCCACCAGGCTCACATCTATCACCACCTAACTCAACCTCACCTGGGAGGCTGCCTCCTGGTAGTTCTTCTGCCATACAACATTCCTCTGGTTCTGTCTCCAGCGTGGAGGATGGACCAGCCTGGAAAAACTGACACCCTGAGGTTTAGAGAGAAGAAAGCAAAGGAATCATGAGAAAGCTAAGAGGCTTCATGTCCTATTGGGTCTCTGGGACCCAGACTGCAACTACCGTTTTCTCTGCATTAGGACAATTCCTGTCCATTCCCCTGTCCCATCCTGTCCCCCTCTACCACCATCAAAGCTGCCCTCTAGTCAGAGGCCCTGAAAAGCTGAGGTTTCTAACAAAGGCAGCAGAGGCAAAGAGGAGGATCTTATAGGAGGCTGGAGGCTGCCTGTGAGCAGGTAGGAAATGGAGAATGTCCAGAGGGGAGCACAGCTGAAAACATAGCATAAAATGGACTTGGTAGCAGAGTACATGCCATTTGTGAGATCTTGAGTCAATCCCCAGTACAAAAAAACTAAAATACAGAATTAGAACTATAATAAAGACCTCCGGAGTCTAGATACGAGCTTCCCTGCAAAGAGCTTCAGTGAAAGATCATTCCCCAGGCCCTGCTCTGCATCAACAAAGTGGGAGTGCTTGGAGGATTGGAGTCAGAAGGCCTTTCCGAATCCAGACACTTCAGTTCTCACAGGCCAAGGCTGCAAACAAAGCCCTAGAGCCCAGAGAGAACTTAAAAGTGTAGACCAGGACAAGTGGAGAACTTGGCAAACAAATCCTAGTTCAAAGACACTTAAAACATGTTCAGCTCCAAACATTTAAATCACCCTTGGTGATTCAACTATACAGTTCCTGGGATGGTCAGAATCTTCCATGCCAACACTTCTAGAAGAGGATGCAGGACAGAACGTGAGCCAGTGGGAGGTAGGTCTCACCCAACAGGAGCAGCTTGCTGTAACTGGTCAGGTTATCTTCTGTGGGGTCCAGGTTGTCCCATTCTGACTGTAGAGACTCCTGTGGAAATGGTAACGATTTCTAAAACAGCAGCTCTGACCCACCCCACGTTATACTGAAGCAATGCCCTTCCTTAGGTTCTATCCTTGAGTTTCCACAAGGACAGCTTTCTTAGCAGTAGCATTATAGATATTTGGGTCCATAATCCTTTGCTATGACAGAGCATTAATATCGAGAGAAGGAGCAACAGTCAGAAGGGAAAGACCATGTGTGTGTGGCTGGACAAGATCAGCCTCCCAGGGCAGCAGTGGCTCCTTTCCTCACCTTTGGCTCAGCTGTGACAGAGTTGGCCTCTTCATTCTTTTCTCCCTCTAAATGTTTTTCATCCAGATGTACAGATTCCAGAGTAGGCCAGGCTGGAAGAAGGGGAGCTAAGGAGACAAGTTCTCAGTGGCTGTGTCTCCAAAATAAGCATATCCCACTGCCTCCCACACAGCCCCGGGACAAATGTAGAAAGGCTTCCTCCTGTACATATCACAGGTCCCAAAGCTCAGTGAACACTACATTTGTCTGCGACTGACAGAGCAACATGGACACAAAAATAAAGAAACATGAAGACAGTAAGATGGCGGTGCACGCCTTTAATTCTAGCACTCGGGAGGCAGAGGCAGGAAGATCTCTAAGTTTGAGGCCACCACTGAAGCAATTCAGGTCATGAAGGAAGAACTTTTTTGTGCCAACTAGATTGGTAGAAAATGTTAGACACCCAGGGCAACTATGCTGGATTTAAATGTATCACAAAGGTTATGGATAACTGCATGGTTAAAGTGTATATGCCCTCCATCCAGAGGTTGTTAGAAAACCATACCACGCACGCTAGAGTGCCTACAAGTAAAGCATGATGTTGCAGCCCATTTCTGAAAAGCAAAATGGAGAGGCTGAGTATGTGGAATGCCAAGAGGTGAGGAGCCAAAACTTTTACCACAGCTGCCCTATTTGAGTAACAAATATGAGGGCACAATTAATCAATATAGGAAGTAGAAAAAGAAAAGATCTCCTGAGTAAACTGGGAGCGCGGGGATCATGGGAGAGGGTAGAAGTAGAGGGGGCAGGAAGAGAGAAGTGGAGAAAAATATATAGCTCAATAAAAACAAAAATGTGAGGGCGCAAGTACACCATGGTCCTATAAACCTTCTGTATACATGTGTATATGGAGAAAGACATGAAAGGACATCCTCCAGGATGGGGTATGGACAAAGAAAACTTTTTTGGCAGTACTGAGGTTTTAACCCAGAACCTTATGCTGCTAATGGGCACACTCCTATGCTGGCATTGAAATATATCTACAATGAAATTATTTCTTGGTTAATAACCATGTAAGGCTGACAAAATTTGCATGACCTACAGAAACAAGTCCCAACTACAGTACACATCCATGCCTTGCTACCTGACCTATCCCTGGTTTTCATGGCACCTCACCACATCCTCCCTTTCCCAACCACAGACCTCCATCTATCTCCTTAATGAAGGCCAGGTGAGGCTAGAGAAATGCTGCTACTTACACGTATCACGGCGTACAAGGATGTCCCTAGGTCTTAGGTCTCTGCTGGGACCCAACAACCCACGTGGTAGCAGCAGGGGCTCAGGACACCTCTTATAGTCTCCCTCTCTGAATGAAGATGATGACCCACCTGGGGAACACAACATCATTCCTGTGTACAATCAAGGCAATAGTGACTCCAATAGGTTGAGACACATGCTAACAATCACACAGCAAATCCACAATGGGCCAGGTACGGACCCAAGGTATGACCCAAGCCCCTAGGCTCCCAGACACCATCACCACCCATCTCTCAGGCCCCACCCTTAGACATGGAGGAAACCCCCAGCTAGCAATACACCCAGAATATTTACCTAGTTTTTAAGAGCCTGGTACCTGCCTTTGATTGCCCTCCATTTCGCCTCCTTCCTAACATCTGGAAAGCAAATGTGAGGGCAGGAACCCAAGGCAGCTGTCCTAGTCCATGAGGTAAGCCTGATGGAGATACCACTGGGCAGAGATGTGGGGGCTTGGATCCCTGGAGACTGAGGAGCTCCCTTACCAGCTCAGGGATGATTGTTTCTGTGCCCCTTAACACATGGGGTAACTACACTCTCAGGAATGCCACGGCTGGGGTCTGAACTCTATGTTGCAGATTCCAGTCCTTCCAGGACCTCCTGCCCGTCTCCTCTAAGGCATGCTTTCTTCTGGGGTGGCAGCCTCACCTGGCTCCTCCAGGATGTCAGAGAGACCCTCCACCAGGGAGGCAGCCTTCTCGCAGTTCTCAGGATACTGGGCTACCACCCAGGGACGAACCCTGTCTGGCAAGATGCCCAGAAACTGCTCCAGAACCAGCAGCTCCAGGATCTGCTCTTTGGAGCAGGCCTCGGGCCGCAGCCACTGGCGGCATAGCTCATGAAGCTGGGCCAGAGTCTGGTGAGGTCCAGCTGCCTCCTGGTAGACAAACTCCCGAAAGCGTAGGCGGGAAAACTCCAGGTCAACAGCAGATCTTTCAGTGCTGGTTTCTGTTTCCTTCTGCTGGGCAGGCTTTTCCTGTTGGCTGGATTCTTCCTGTTGGTTAGGTTGATCCTTTTGGCTAGGCTCTTCCTGTTGCCTGGGTTCTTCCAGCTGGTTAGGTTCTTCCTGTTGGCTGAGTTCTTCCTGTTGCCTGGGTTCTTCCAGCTGGTTAGGTTCTTCCTGTTGCCTGGGTTCTTCCAGCTGGTTAGGTTCTTCCAGTTGCCTGGGTTCTTCCAGCTGGTTAGGTTCTTCCTGTTGGCTGAGTTCTTCCTGTTGCCTGGGTTCTTCCAGCTGGTTAGGTTCTTCCTGTTGCCTGGGTTCTTCCAGCTGGTTAGGTTCTTCCTGTTGCCTGGGTTCTTCCAGCTGGTTAGGTTCTTCCTGTTGGCTGAGTTCTTCCTGTTGCCTGGGTTCTTCCAGCTGGTTAGGTTCTTCCTGTTGCCTGGGTTCTTCCAGCTGGTTAGGTTCTTCCTGTTGCCTGGGTTCTTCCAGCTGGTTAGGTTCTTCCTGTTGGCTGAGTTCTTCCTGTTGCCTGGGTTCTTCCAGCTGGTTAGGTTCTTCCTGTTGCCTGGGTTCTTCCAGCTGGTTAGGTTCTTCCTGTTGCCTGGGTTCTTCCAGCTGGTTAGGTTCTTCCTGTTGGCTGAGTTCTTCCTGTTGCCTGGGTTCTTCCAGCTGGTTAGGTTCTTCCTGTTGCCTGGGTTCTTCCAGCTGGTTAGGTTCTTCCTGTTGCCTGGGTTCTTCCAGCTGGTTAGGTTCTTCCTGTTGCCTGGGTTCTTCCAGCTGGTTAGGTTCTTCCTGTTGCCTGGGTTCTTCCAGCTGGTTAAATTCTTCCTGTTGGCTGAGTTCCTTCTGTTGCCTGGGTTCTTTCTGTTGGCTGGGTTCTTCCAGCTGGTTAGGTTCTTCCGGCTGGCTGGGTTCTTCCTGCTGGCTGGGTTCTTCCTGTTGGCTGGGTTCTTCCTGTTGGCTGGGTTTTTTCTGTTGGCTGGGTTCTTCCTCTTGGCTGGGTTCTTCCTCTTGGCTGGGTTCTTCCTCTTGGCTGGGTTCTTCCTGTTGCCTGGGTTCTTCCTGTTGCCTGGGTTCTTCCTGTTGCCTGGGTTCTTCCTGCTGGCTAGGCTCTTTCTGTTGGCTGGGTTCCTCCTGTTTGCTGAACCCTACCTGCTGGATGGGCTTCTCTAGCTGAATGAATTCTTCCTTTTGGATGGACTTATCCTGCTGAGTGGACTCCTCCTGGTGGATGAGTTCCTGTTGGATGAAAGCATCTTGAATGGGTTCTTCGTACTGAATGAAGGCTTCCTGTTGGATAGGTTCCTCCTGCTGAATAAATTCCTGCTGCTGGATGAGTTCCTCCTGCTGGATGAGTTCTTCCTGTGGGGTGGACTTATCCTGCTCAACTGGCTCTTGTTGGATGGTTTTGTCCTGCTGCATGGGCTCCTCCTGCTGCATAGGCTCCTCCTGCTGCATGGGCTCCTCCTGCTGCATGGGCTCCTCCTGCTGCATGGGCTCCTCCTGCTGCATGGGTTCTTCCCACTGGTGAGGCTCATCCTGCTGCATAGGTTCTTCTTGTTGCATAGGTACATCCTTCTGGCCAGGTTCTTCCCACTGGCTAGGTTCTTCCTCCTGACTAGGATCATCCCGCTGGCTGGGTTCTTGTTGTTCACTGAGTTCTTCCCTCTGGTTGAGAGGATTATCCTGCTGACTGGATTCTTCTCCCTGGTTGGGCTCATCTCTCTGACTAGGTTCCAGCACCTGGATGGGTTCTTCTTCCTGGATGGGTTCTTCTTCCTGGATGGGTTCTTCTTCCTGGATGGGTTCATCCTGACTCCTGGGTTCCTCCTGCTGGCTAGGTTCTTGTTGCTTAATGACTACTTCCCCCTGGTTGGGTTCCTCCTGCTGACTGGGCACTTCCTGTTGGGATCTAACTTCTGGCCGCACAGTAGGTGGTTCTGGGTGGGGTGGGGAGCTTCTTGGGGAGGCCAGTGCCCTCTCCAAAGGCAACATCTTCCCAGGCCTCCACAAAAATGCAACTGTGTCTAGCCAAGAACTCAGCAGAGATGGTTAGGATAACAAAGTACCCAAGAAAGGTCAGCAATACCAGGACCTGAGGAAAAGCAGAGGACATCAACAAAACAGATGTCCACATAGTGAGACCTCAGCCATGGCACACTCAGGCAAAGGAGAATGAGGGACGGTGTCTGAGTACAACCATGTACCCACAATACCTAAGTCTCATGCAGTTATTCTAAGCAGTCTGCTCACTACTGTAAGTAGAATTCCAGCTTTTTATATAGATAAAAATAATCAGGAAGACCAACTTTGTATAAGATGGTAATAACAGGATTTTTTTAAGATTTATTTATTTATTATGTATACAGTATTCTATCTGCATGTATGCCTGTGGGCCAGAAGAGGGCACCAGATCTCACTACAGATGGTTGTGAGCCACCATGTGGTTGCTGGGAATTGAACTCAGGACCTCTGGAAGTGCTCTTAACCCCATCTCTCCAGCCCAAGGATTTTTTTAAAAAAATCTTAAATAAGATGAATATGAAATTTTTCAGGAAAATTTCATTTATAAACCTAGATGAATATGCCATACAATATCAGTAAATTTATTCTTACTATGTATATTGTGTATATGTAGGCCACATCACAACAGACCGAATTTATCCCAAAATACTGTCAGTTTAACATCTAAGTATGTATTATTGGGACTTTAGATCTCCAAAACAAGAAGGATCTAGGTGCAGCATTGTTGTTCCCACTGAAACAACCAAAACTCTGGGCTGGGGAGATGGCTCAGTAGTTAAGAGCATTTGTGCTCTCACAGAGTACCCAGACTGGATTCCCAGCACCTACATGGTAGATCACAACTATCTGTAATCATAGGTCTAGGGCATCTGATGCCCTCTTATGACCTCTGAGGGCACCAGGCATGCATGTACCACATACAAGAAGGCAAAACATTGCCATTCATAAACCTAAAAAAAGAGTAAAACCCAAACCCAGTACTAGCAATATCCTTGGCAAAACCACACAATGAAAGCATTTTCTCTTCTAAAAACTATTTTGAGGAATTCAAAATAAAATCTGTTCATGACCCTAGCTAACACCATCAACAACATGACCACTATCTCCCTACCTAATCCAGTTTACCATAGAAGTACCATTTTCACTTCTTACAGGACTGAACTCTGAAGTAGTTCCTCAAGGTCCAAACTCCCTGCATGTCCTCTCATAGACATCTTGAGCATACTATTTCCTACTGCTTTATATCTGCATACTGCTTGTTTCCCACATTAAAATCTGAGCCCTAGGAGAATAGGGTTCTTTATAGGCAGGTTACTATGGGCCCAGCAGTTTTGGCTTCTGTTTTTGCTCACTACACTTTTTATAAAATAAATTTCTTTGTTGAAGGGCATGTTATATATGCCTAATGGCCAATATGTGCTGTGGGACAATGGTCTTGTACCCTGTCACTTGTATGGTTTTTAATAAAACACTGATTGGCCAGTAGTCAGGCAGAAAGTATAGGAGGGGTGATGAGAACAGGAGAATTCTGGGAAGAGGAAAGATTGCATTTGTCATCCAGACACAGAGGAAGCAAGATGAGAATGCCTCGCTGACAAAAGGTACCAAGCTACATGGCTAACACAGACAAGAATAATTGGCTAATATAAGTTTTGAGAGTTAATAAGAAGCCTGAGCAAATAGGCCAACCAGTTTATGATTAATGTAGACCTCTGAGTGTTTTGTTGGTACAGAATAGCTGTGGGCCAGGCGTGACAGAAACATGTCAAGAAAATGGCGCCAACATGTACAACTGCATCCACATAAAACCTGAGAGAGCTTGGGAAGTAATCCTAGACACAAAAGTTAAACATGGCTAAAACAGCATTTTCTTGGGTGGGCTCTGCTTGCTAGAAGCAAGCAGAGACATGATTCCTTTAAGAGAGGTCTTTATGATTCAGCAGCAGCCTACCCGGTTTCGAGAAGGCAACTTCCTGGGCCGTGCTGCCAGTGTGAACTCTAGCTCTTTCAGGAGGCCAAGCATTTAATTGGGGTTTCTGAACAGCATGTTACAAACTGCTTAATGGCAGCACAGACCAGCTGTGTGCCTAAAATCTGGGGCTGTGAGCATGGCTTGTACTCAACAGACGTCCTCCCCGCCATGTTGGACTGGGTGGAGCCAAAGGCAAAGCAGCCTTAGTCTTAGTAAGAATGCTTAGCATTTTAAGAAGTGCTTCTGACAGATTCAATGCAATCCCCATCAAAATCCCAGCAAAATTCTTCACAGACCTCGAAAGAACAGTACTCAACTTCATATGGAAAAGCAAAAAATTCAGGATAGCCAAAACGATCCTGTACAATAAAAGAACTTCTGGAGTCATCACAATCCCTGACTTCAAACTCTGCTACAGAGATACAGTACTGAAAACAGCCTGGTATTGGCGTAAGAACAGACAGGAAGACCAATGGAACTGAATAGAAGACCCAGATATCAATCCACACATCTTCGAACACCTGATCTTTGATAAAGAAACAAAAAATATCAAATGGAAAAAAGAAAGCATATTTAACAAATGGTGCTGGCATAACTGGATATCAACATGTAGAAAAATGAAAACAGACCCGTATCTATCACCATGCACAAAACTTAAGTCCAAATTTTGGATCAAAGACCTCAACATAAAGCCAACCACACTGAACCTTATAGAAGAGAAAATGGGAAGTACACTTGAACGCATTGGCACAGGGAAACACTTCCTAAATAGAACCCCAGCAGCACAGACACTGAGAGAAACAATTAATAAATGGGACCTCCTGAAACTGAAAAGCTTCTGTAAAGCAAAGGACATGGTCAAGGAGACAAAACGACAGCCTACAGAATGGGAAAAGATATTCACTAACCCCACATCAGAGAGAGGTCTGATCTACAAAATATTCACAAGAAATTGGACATCAAAATATCACATAATCCAATTAAAAAAAAATGGAGTACAGACTTAAACAGAGAACTCTCAACAGAGGAATCTAAAATGGCTGAAAGACACTTAAGGAAATGTTCAACATCCTTAGTCATCAGAGAAATGCAAATCAAAACTCTGAGATTCCATCTTACACCTGTAAGAATGAACAAGATCAAAAACACTGATGACAACTTATGCTGGAGAGGTTGTGGAGAAAAGGGAACACTTCTGCATTGCTGGTGGGAATGCAAGCTGGTACAGCCTCTTTGAATGTCAGTGTGGCGATTTCTCAGAAAATTAGGAAACAACCTTCCTCAAGATTCAGTAATACTACTATTGTGTATATATCCAAAGGATGCTCAGTGTTCATAGCAGCTTTGTTTGTCATATAGCCAGAACCTGAAAACAACCTAAATGCCCCTCAAATGAAGAATGAATAAGAAAAATGTGGTACATTTACACAGTGGAATACTACACAGCAGAAAAAAATGACAGCTTGAATTTTTTGAAAAATGGATGGAGCTAGAAAACATCATTTTGAGTGAGGTAACCCAGACCCAGAAAGACAATTATCACATGTACTCACTCATAGGTGGCTTTTAAACATAAAGCAAAGAAAGCCAGCCTATAAACCACAATCCCAGAGAACCTAGACAACAATGAGGACACTAAGAGAGACTTACATAGATCTAATCTATATGGGAAATAGAAAGTAGAAAAAGACAAGATCTCCTGAGTAAATTGAGAGCTTGGGGACCTTGGGGGAGGATTGAAGGGGGGAGGGGAGAGGCAGGAACAGGAACAGAGAAAAATGTAGAGCTCAATAAATATCAATAAAATAACAAAAAGTGTCTGGTCAGAAAATAATTACAGATATGCAATAAAGACAAACCCAGATGGAAAAGACCTCTAAATGGGTCACAGTGTTGGATATATATAGGCTTGGGAGAAAGAAGAAAAGAATAGAGAGTTATGAAAGAAGTAAATTGTTTTTAAAAAAGATAAAACAAGGTCTTTAAACAGACAGAATAAACTTGTAGAAAAGTAATAGAGTAAGAAAAATAAGCCATGTAAAGATGGAAAATACACAGAGTCTGGATTATGTATACTATTGTGTTTTCTTTGAATTTTTTGACTGTGAATGAACTAAGTACAAAGAGACATTTCATTGTACAGACTGTTAAACTAAACCAGTATATATTCTCTAAAGGTATCTTGACTTCTGTTTTTGCCCACTATACCTTTTATAAAATGAATTTCTTTGTTGAAGGGCATGTTATATATGCCTAATGGCCAATATGGAATATAATACCCATCTATTCAGGATCAAGTATGGAACCTATTTGAAGAATAAGTGGAGAAAAAGAATACCTCAGCTACAGGGACATCCTCACCCCTACCATCTACAATGGCAGCACCCATTCCTTTTTGTCCCAGCATCTATCTACACTGAGACTACTCAGACCACAACTCCCACCCAATACAACTTAGCATTTTCTTATGACTTCTTTATCTCTGAGTGTGAGTAAACTGCCTGCTTTCTTTATAGGAGTCAGGTACGAGCTCTGCCTGGCTCCATCTTGCCATCATTCATCCCCATCTGCATTTTCTTGTCATTTCATCCTGACTTTTTAAAACCTGTGTTTTAACCACTTACTGTCTAATGATTCTTATCAAATTCAACTACTTTAAAACAAATTCCAGTTTCCAAAACCTGCTTATCTTTGGGTTTCCCTCCCTACCTCAAACTTAAAAACATTCTCTCACTCATTCTCTTACAACAAGGGTCTCAAATGTAAGGCCTTGGATAACAGTCTAAGCTCTTGAGGTTTTCTCGATGGTGACTACTTACCTCTGTCCTGTATAGCAAGGCAGCCAGAGCCCTACACACACCCTGACATCTTTCTACACAGCTTCCTTTCAGCTGGCCTCCAAGTTGATCTGCCATCTTCCACTCTAGACTCTTCTTTACCCATTTTCTTCCTTTGGTTCTCCTGGAGCATCTTTTGATATGGGGCGTAATGTCAGCTCCAGTAAGACAACATATCCACATTTTGTTTCACCAGGCTCTGAACACAGAACTCTATGTGGCAAATGAAGAGTTATGTGGTCATATAAATTTGCTTTCTTTACACCACATCAGGAACATTTATCCTACACAGAAAGTGTCCACAGAGTTACTGTGAACTTACTAAGATGTGCACACACAAAGGTTCACCCTACCAGGCCCTGCTGGAAACTCATCTTCAGATTGTCAGAAGCTTCTAAGCTTCTAAGGGTAGAGACAAAGAGCAAACCCAAACAGTAGACAAGAAAACCATTCACACACTAGGTGAGAACTGGGCTCAGGATTCTACCTGAAAATTAACATAGCTGATCTATCCTTCTTGTTCCAGATTCCTCATGAAGTCCTCCCTGCCTGGAGCCTCTGATTGGTCCTCCCCACATCTGCTTCACCACTGTGGTCACCACATAACCATTACCTCTGCTTCGTTTAGGGTGGCCCAGCAGCCCTCAGTCAACTGCGTGAGACCTGTCTCCTCCTCCACCTGTCCTGCTGCAACCACGGAAGAGGTATGGGGGCCTGCAACAGAAAGGAACAAGTAGAAGCACAGTAAGCCTATATAGCCTAATCAGTGGTGGACCTTGTTTACCTGGGAATAAGCAAGAATCATCTGTCCCCATTTCCTTTGTCTGAAAAGAAGACTCTTATGACAACAAGAAGCAACAGCCTAACATGGACAGCCAGCCCCCTTCATAATGTAGCCCTACTAGTCAGGACCAGTAGGATGAGGCCATCTTGGGGAATCTCAAGAGACTTAATCCTAAGCATGCCTTGCCTGACCCTAGACCTGGTTACACTGCTACAAGAACTTACTAGGCAGAAGACCCAGTGGGACCAAATAGCCTGAATGAGGTCACATTCCTGGTACAAATAAGACAGAGATTGTGGCATACCATGATGCAGAATGACCTGGCTGCCCTGGGGTCCTGGAGTCCAGCCCACAGGCTTCAGGAGACAGAAGAACGGGTCAAGCAGGTATCAAGGGTTGTATTCTGGGCATGAAATGTTGAAGCTGAGAAAAAAAATCTAGTGGATGGATGGATGGCTGAGCTAGGGGAATCCCAAGGCTGGTTTTAAACACCTAAGGAATTCACATTGCAGGCTTTTGCCTTAGCTGAAAACAAATCCTTCTCAGACCCTGTCAACAAAATACCATCTTTTCTAACCACTAGGATCTGATGATAATCATGAACACTAATCTTATTGGGGACAGCAGGAACTAGTCACAAGGTCTCCCCTGTAGTCATATACATACTAATATAAACACAAAAGGTGCAAACGTACCTTTAAACGAATGCCAAGGTACACACAAAGGATCATTATTAAAATAGTTGCTTTCTGTGGCCCCTGCCAAAAATATATTCTATTTATATATTATAAATATAAAATATATTTATATTTTCATATAAGATCACACAGAGTCAAATAAATGTCCTAAACAAGCCAGCCTGCTTTAAAAAAAAAAAAAAAAAAAAAAAAAACTTACAGACCTAAACATCAAGAGAAACAAGGGCTCCAGAACAGGAGAGAGAACTTCCATAGGACATTACTAGAATGTGGAAGGATGATCTGGTAACATCCATTGTGGCCTCCAAAAAGCTGGCTGAGATACAAACCACCATAAGGGTAGACAGGTCTGAGGGTGGAGGACTGGGCATGGTAGCAGTGGTGGAGTAAGAAGGAAAGGAAACGGGGACAAAACACTAACAAGTAGACTCTTGACACAGGGTAGGAAGGACTTCTGTGACCTTGGAATTGTTCTGTGTGTAAGCCAACCCTCAAGCACCCTTGTCCTGCCCCTTCTTAGGTAGCACTAGGAAAACTAATGTTTTCTATTCCTTCCCAAAGCCTCCAGGTCAAAACAGCACCTAAGAGACAGCCCTCTGCCATGAATGGGGTCCCTGGACAGAGGCCCGAAAATGTCCTCTGCCCCCATAAGAGAAGGTGCCCGCACTCTAAGCCCCTTGTCATCCCTCAATCTAGTGGACTCTCTCACAGAACCCTCCCCCACTTTCCCATGCTCCTCGCGCCCGATGCACAAAAATAGGGGTTCCCAACCCCTCCCCTGATCTTTATACATACTCATCTTCCCCCTTTGTGGGCTTCCCATCCCCGCCAGAATCTACCTCCACCCACTCTCTCCTAAAGCCCTCCTCTTCCTCTGCTGCAGTCCCCTAATCTAAATCTAAGAACAGTGGCGCTGCGCCCTCTGTCGGCCGCAAACGTAAAAAACACACCCCAAGATCCTAGCCCATCCCACGTGTCCCCCAGATAGCTCTTCCCGACACACCACAAGCATACCGCATTTCCGAGCCACAATCCCACAAGTGGTACTCCCAATGCCACATCAGAACCACACCCCCGATCCTGCCCCATCCCACGCCACACAAGATGCCGGCCCCACTCGCTGTGTGCTGTGCGCTGTGGCGCCTACTGCGCTCCGGTGCCACACCCCCCGCCCCAAAGCCTTAAGGCCTTCACAGCTCCACTCGTGCGAACCAGCAGTCCTACCCGCCTGGGCACAAATCCAAGCACAACAGCCCGAGGTCACACCCCCACGCCAGGGCCTTGGCGCTTCAAACCCCTCCAGGGCACAACACCTTTGGGCCACAAGGTCTCTGCTCCAGGCCCAGCCCACGCAAGGCAGAACCATCTCTGCGCCCGACCCTCCACACCAGCTGAATGCCTACAGCCCCGCGTAGGAGAGCGTCGGGCGGACCGACCCACCTGCTGCGCAGCGTTGCCCGCGGGCTCCCGCAGTCTCGAACACCGAGAGGCGGTGGCGACCCACTGCAGTGCGCGTGCGCGGCCTGCAGCGCCGGAAACCGAGACCCCCAGCGTGCTGCGGGGTCCTTCGCCAGACCTGGGCGGGGAGAAGCTGCTCTGACAGCCTTGCCAGTCAATCCGAGGGAAGGCTGGCTCAGCTTCGCTGCCACGTGCGCCTGCGTCACTTCTGATGCCATTGCCATGACAACGGAGTAAACAAACCGAAACCTAAAAAAGACCGGAAAATACCGGTTTAAGAAACAAACACACAGACACTACAAGACCTAAAGACAGTGAAGACGAGTCTAGAATTCTGATCCAGAGATGAGACACGGAGAAACTGAGATAAGGAGACCAAAGACAAAAATGGGGGCCCAAGCACAAACTGGAGACTCGAGATACTGAACAGTCAAGAGACAAGTGCACAGATCCAGTATGGGCAGACAGAGCTAAAAACCCACTGTAAGAGGCAGGGATTCACGCCCGGAGAGACTGGCGCGAAGGTACTGTTTGGGTGAAAAGTTCCAGAAAGCAAACTGAATTTTTGTCAAATCCTTGCTAATCGCTACACTGAGCGACAAAAGAAGTTGGCCCTAGACGCCTGAAGAGAGCAGAAGAAAGCTGCTTTCCATGGCAGAGCTTCTGAAAGCCATTTTAGCTGTCTGGAGTGATTTTTAAATGTGTAACCGAACAGCTTATTACTGAATAAGTTTCATCCCTTGTTTACATACACAAAAACACTTTTTGTTTCATTCTGAGAATTTTAACTCACACAACAATCAAAACAATTTCACTCCTCCGTTTAACAACCACACCTTCCACCACTTAAAACCACTGAGGTGTGGTCCCTCAGTGCAGATTTGTCCTACGAATTCATATAATTCTTATTGAACACTACAGTGCATGGCCTTTCGACATACTCTTTCACTGTACATAATTCCTTTGAGATCCATTAGTATGTTTAAATACTTTGTTCCTCGTTATTGTTTGGAATTCAATAATCTACAAGATTAAACATGCACCAGTGGGACTTTAAGCTACTTTTGATATTTAAAAAATGCCTTGAACAGTTTGGATGCTCACCTTACTAGACCTGGATGGAGGTGGGTGGTCCTTGGACTTCCCACAGGGCAGGGAACCCTGATTGCTCTTTAGGCTGATGAGGGAGGGAGACCTGATTGGGGGAGGAGGAGGGAAAGGGGAGGCGGTGGTGGGGAAGAGACAGAAATCTTTAAGAAAGAAAGAGAGAGAGAGAGAGAGAGAGAGAGAGAGAGAGAGAGAGAGAGAGAGAGAGAGAGAGAGNATAGATGCCCACAATGCAGTTGCTGTGTCATGAAGCATGTGCTTCGTGTTAAAAACTAAACAAACCAATGGAAAACTGCCGTACCTTTCCCTCCGAGCTGAGCCATTTGATACTGCCAGCACTGCTGTCTGTATGCACCCGTTTCTCCGCAGTCTCGCCAGTGTTTGTTGGTTACCAGTCCTTTAGCTGTCATGGGTATGCTGTTAAGATTGAAGTTTAGTTTCTTTCCATTTCCCTAATGGCCAATAATGTTCTACATATTTTCAGGTTTATTTGCCATCCATGTATCCTCTTAAGTATCTGTTCATTTGTCTCACCAATTTTCTAGTTTTTAAATAAATGTTGAATTTCAAGAGATCTTTTTATCTTCTTACCTATAAACTGTCAGGTACACTGTGTAAATCCTTTCTCCCATTATATTGCTTTTTATGTCCTTACCGAGCCTTTACAAATTTTAAATTAGATGTGTAATTCATGAATATATCCTTTTATGGACTTTTATTGTCCATAAATAAATATATTTTTTATCGATTTTTATTGTGCTCTACATTTTTCTCTGCTCCCCTCCATGTCTCTCCCCTCCCCTTCAACCCTGTCATCCCAAGGTCCCCATGTTCCCAATTTACTCAGGAGATCTTGGCTTTTTCTACTCCTTGTGTAGATTAGATCTATGTATGTCTCTTTTAGGATCCTCGTTGTTGTCTAGGTTCTTTGGGATTGTGATTTGTAGGCAGGTTTTATTTGCTTTATGTTCAAAAACCACCTGTAAGTGAGTACATATGATAATTGACTTTCTGAGTCTGGGTTACCTCAGTCAATATGATGTTTTCTAGCTCCATCTATTTGCCTGCAAAATTCAAGATGTCATTATTTTTTCTGCTGTGTAGTACTCCATTGTGTAAATATACCACATTTTCCTTATCCATTCTTCATTCAAGGGGCACTTAGATTGTTTCCAGGTTCTGGCTATGACAAACAATGCTGCTATGAACATAGTTGAGCACATGTCCTTGTGGCACGATTAAGCATCCTTTGGATATATACCAAAAAGTGGTATTACTGGATCTTGAGGAAGGTTGTTTCCTAATTTTCTGAGAAATCGCCACACTGATATCCAAAGGGGTTGTACCAGCTTGCATTCCCACCAGTAATGCAGAAATGTTCCCTTTTCCCCACAACCTCTCCAGCATAAGTTGTCATCAGTATTCTTGATCTTGGCCATTCATACAGGTGTAAGATGGAATCTCAGAGTTACTTTGATTTGCGTTTCTCTGATGATTAAGAATGTTGAACATTTCCTTAAGTGTCTTTCAGCCATTTTAGATTCCTCTTTAGAGAGTGCTCTGTTTAGTTCTTTACAACATTTTTATTGGATAATTTGTTCTTTTGATGACCAATTTCTTGAGTTCTTTGAATATTTTGGAGATCAGACCTCTCTCTGATGTGGGGTTGGTGAAGTTCTTTTCCCATTTTGTAGGCTGTCATTTTGTCTTCTTGACCATGTCCTTTGCTTTACAGAAGCTTTTCAGTTTCAGGAGGTCCCATTTATTAATTGTTTCTCTTAGTGTCTGTGCTGCTGGGGTTCTATTCAGGAAGTGTTTCCCTGTACCAATGCATTCAAGTGCACTGCCCACTTTCTCTTCTATAAGGTTCAGTGTGATTGGCTTTATGTTCAGGTCTTTGATCCAAAATTTGGACTTGAGTTTTGTGCATGGTGATAGATATGGATATATTTTCATTCTTCTACATGTTGATATCCAGTTATGCCAGCACCATTTGTTAAATATGCTTTCTTTTTTCCATTTGATTTTTTTTTTTTTGCTTCTTTGTCAAAATGAGGTGTTTGAAGTGTGTGGATTAATATCCAGGTCTTCAATTCGGTTCCATTGGTCCTCCTGTCTGTTCTTATGCCAATATCAGGTTGTTTTCAATACTGTAGCCTGTAGTAGAGTTTGAAGTCAGGGATTGTGGTGCCTCCGGAAGTTCTTTTATGGCATAGGATTGTTTTGGCTATCCTGGGTTTTTTGCTTTTCCATATGAAGTTGAGTACTGTTCTTTCGAGGTCTGTGAAGAATTTTGCTGGGATTTTGATGGGGATTGCATTGGATCTGTAGATTGCTTTTAGTAAGATTGCCATTTTTTACTATGTTAATTCTACTTACCCAAGAGCATGGGAGACCTTTTTACTTTCTGATGTCTTCTTCAATTTCTTTCTTTAAAGATTTAAAGTTCTTGTCATACAAGTCTTCCACTTGTTAGAGTTACTCCAAGATATTTTATGCTATTTGTGGCTATTGTTCAGGGTGATATTTCTCTGATTTCTTTCTCAGCCCATTTATCATCTGTGTACAGGAGGGCCACTGATTTTTTTTTTTACTTAATCTTGTATCCTGCTACATTACTGAAGGTATTTATGAGTTGTAGAAGTTCCTTGGTAGAATTTTTGGGGTTGCTTATGTAAACGATCATACCATCAGCTAATAGTGAGAGTTTGACTTCTTCTTTTCCAATTTGTATCCCCTTGACCTTCTTTTGGTGTCTTCTTGCTCTAGCTAGGACCTCAAGAAATATATATATTAGATATGGAGAGAGTGGACAACCTTGTCTTGTTTCTGATTTCACAGGGATGACTGGAAGTCTCTTTCCAATTAGTTTGATGTTGGCTGTTGGCTTGCTGTATACTGCCTTTATTATGTTTAGGTATGTTTCTTATATCCCTGCTCTCTCCAAGACCTTTATCATGAAGGGATGTTGTATTTTTGTCAAAAGCTTTTTGGGCATCTAGTGAGATGATCATGTGGTTTTTATTTTTCAGTTTGTTTATATGGTGGATTATGTTGACAGGTTTTTGTATGTTGAACCATCCCTGCATCTCTGTGATGAAGCTGACTTGATCATGAATGACCTTTCTGATGTGTTCTTGGATTTGATTTGCCAATATTTTATTTAGTATTTTTGGATCAATGTTCATGGATGAGATTGGTCTGTAGTTCTCTTTCTTAGTGGTTGGGTATCAGGGTAATTGTGGCCTCTTAAAAAGAAAATGTCAAAGTTCTTTCTGTTTCTATTGTATTGAACAATTTGAGGACTATTGGTATTAGTTCTTTGAAAATATTGTAGAATTCTGAGCTGAAACCATCTGGTCCTGGGCTTTTTTGATTGGGAGACTTTTGATGATTATTTCTATTTCTTCAGCAGTTATAGGTCTGTTTAATTTGCTTATCTGGTCTTGATTTAATTTTGGTAAGTGATATTATCCAGAAAGTTGTCAATTTTCTTTAAGTTCTCCAATTTTATGGATACAGGTTTTCAAAATATTACCTGATGATTCTCAGTATTTCCTCCCCATCTGTTGTTATGTCCCCTTTTTCATTTCTGATTTTGTTAATTCGGATATTCTCTCTGTGTGTTTGGTTAGTTTGGATAAAGGTTTGTATATTTTATTGATTTTCTCAAAGAACCAAGTTTTTGTCTTATTAATTCTTTGTATTGTTTTCTTTGTTTCTATTTTGTTGATTTCAGCTCTCAATTTGATTATTTCCTGGCATCTAGTTATTTTTGGTGAGTTTACTTCTATTTTCAAATGTTCTGTTAATTCACTAGTGTGGGATTTTTCCAGCTTCTTTATGTAGGCATTTAGTGCTATGGACTTCTCTTAACACTGCTTTCATTGTGTCCCATAAATTTGGGTATGTTGTGTGGTCATTTTCATTGAATTTCAGGAAGTCTTTAATTTCTCCCTTTATTTCTTCCATGACCCAGGATTCAGGAAGCATTGTTTAATTTCCATATGTTTTTGGGCTTTCCAGAATTAGTATTGTTGATGAATTCTAGTTTTAAGCAATGATGATCTGATGAGATACGTGAGATTATTCCAATTTTTTTTTGTTGAGGTTTGTTTTGTTACCAAGTATGTGCTTAATTTTTGAGAAGGTTCCATGAGGTGCTGAGAAAAAGGAATATTCTTTTTTTGTTTGGATGGAATATTCTATAGATGTCTGTGAAGTCCATTTGAGTCATAACATTTTTTAGTTCCCTTATTTCTCTATTCATTTTTTGTCTGACTGACCTGTCCAGGGGTGATAATGGAATATTGCAGTCTCCCTCTACTAGTATGTGGGGTTTAATGTATGGTTTAAGCTTTAGAAGTGTTTCTTTGACATATGAGGCTGCCCTTGTATTTGGAGCATAGATTTTCATTATTGAGATTTTCTCTTGATGGATTTTTTCTGTGACTAATATGAAATGTTCTTTGTCTTTTTTGATTGATTTTAGTTTGAAGTCTATTTTATTAGATATTAGGATAACTATACCAGCTTGTTTCTTAGGTCCATTTGATTGGAAGATTTTTTTTTCCCAACCCTTTACTCTGTCTGTCTTTGAGGTTGAGGTATGTTTCTGGTTTTGTCATAGAATATCTTGTTTTATCCTTCTATGGTGATTGAAAGTTTTGCTGGGTATAGTAGTCTGGGCTGGCATTCATGGTCTCTTAATGTCTGTATAACACTTGACCACGACCTTTTGGCTTTCCTTGTCTCCAATGAGAAGTCAGGTATAATTCTGATAGGTCTGCCTTTATATGTTACTTGGTCTTTTCCTTTGTAGCTCTTAATATTCTTTCTTTACTCTGTTTAGTGTTTTGATTATTATGTGGCGAGGGGACTATTTTTTATTCAGTCTGTTTGGTGTTCTGTGTGCTTCTTGTATCTTCATAGGCATATCTATTTTTAGGTTGAGAAAGTTTTCTTCTATGATTTTCTTAAATATATTTTCTGTCCTTTTGAGTTGAACTGCTTCTCCTTTTCATATACCTATTTTTCTTAGATTTGGTCTTTTCATGGTGTCCCATGTTTCCTGGATGTTTTGGGTTAAGGTTTTGTTAGATTTAATGTTTTCTTTGACTGATGAGTCTGTTTCCTCTATTGTATCTTCAGCATTTGAGATTCTCTCTTGTATTCTGCTGTTCATGCTTGTGTTTGTGGTTCCTGATCATTTTCTCATAATTTCTGTTTCTATCACTCCCTTTGCTTATTTTTTCTTTATTGTCTATATTTCAGTTTTCAAGTCTTGAATAGTTTCTTTCATATGTTCATTATTTACTCTTGGTTTTCTTTGAGGGATTTGTTGATGTCTTCCAATTTTTTGTTTGTCTTTTCCTCCATTTCTTTGAGGAAATTTCTCATTTCCTCTTTAAGTGTTTAAAACATTCTCCTGAAGTTATTTTAGGTCATTTTCTTCTGCTTCATCTATATTTGGTTGTTCAAGTCTTGCCATTGTAGGGTCTTTAGATTTTACTGGTGTAGTGTTGGTCTTTGTGGTGTTGCATATGTTCTTACCTTATCTGCTCATCTTTTCCTCTAATTTGTGTACTTGGGATTGTCTGTGATTCTGTTGATTAATCTTCTAGGTGCCAGTAAATCCTAGGCTCAGATTGCTGTGCCTCATGGTGCAGTCTGTGCCACAGTTCTAGTTACCTTGTTGGTCACTCCTTATTCCTGGAGGTCACTCAGCGCTCCCAGGCTTTCCTTCGTCCCAGTGGAGTTTGCTGTCTCAGGCCTGCTGTGGCCCAGGCTGTTGTCTCAGACATGTTTCTGTAAATGTCCCTGGTCTGGATTCACTCCTGCAGAGGTCCCTGGCTTGGGGTTGGTCCTGCAAAGGTCTCTGGCTCAGGCCTACTCCCTTGGAGGTCCCAGATTCATGCCCAGACCCACAGAGATTTCTGGTTCCTGCCTATTCCCTTTGACATCCCAGACTGAAGCTCAGACCCACAGAGAGGTCCTGGCTCAGGCAGGCAGATCTCTGTGAGTTCAAGGCCAGTCTGGTCTACAAGAGCTAGATCCAGGACAGCTAGGGCTGCTACACAGAGAAATCCTGTCTCAGAAAGAAAGAAAGAAAGAAAGAAAGAAAGAAAGAAAGAAAGAAAGAAAGAAAGAAAGAAAGAAAGGAAGGAAGGAAGGAAGGAAGGAAGGAAGGAAGGAAGGAAGGAAGGAAGGAAGGAAGGAAGGAAGGAAGGATAGAAATTCAAATAAAGACTAGTGAGATGGCTTAGCCTAAGTAAAGGAACTACATCTCATAGTTTTATCTGAGAAAGCTTTATCAGATGAGAAACAAAGTTCCCCAGTGGCATCACAATAATAGCTTGAGCCTGGCTCCAACACCTTGTAACATATACTGAAGGGAGCCCTGCAGTGCACTAAAGATCTCCTGTGACCACAGCTGGTACAGGGATTCGTAGTTCCTGGAGAACATCTATTGTCTGTTTCGGTACTGTCCGTTCCACACACGCAACACAACAGTATCCTTGGCCTCAGATTCTCATAGCCACCTCCTCAGAGAGCATGTCCCTCAACACCTGCCCACAAACCCATAGCATCTTTCCCCATCACACTAATGTGTCCTGGCCATGAATTAAAGCTCATTTTGACTTTGCACTTGTTGCTTAAGCATGTATCTTCCCCTTAGACCAAGGATGCCCAAATAAGATGGTCAGACTATGCCATCATTAAGGTTTGAAAGTGAAATGTGCTCAGCTGATTCTCGTGTTAAAAGGTTTGCTGGTGGGGTTATTTGGGGAGATGGTGGAAACCTTGGGCGCTAGGATAGGAGGCTGGTTGAGAATGGAACACTAGGGATGTGCTTTTGAAGGATATCTTGCTCCAAGTCCTTTTATCTCTGCTCCACTCTCCTTTCCCTCTTCTCCGACTACTCTTTTCCTTCCCTTTCTTCATTTCCCTCTTCCCCCTCTCTCTTCTAGGATGACAAAATATGAATGCTTACACCATGATGTCCTGTCCCAGTTAAGACTCAGAACCAATGGCACCAGCAAATCAGGAACTATAACTTTTGCAACTGCTGTGGAGGCCCAAAAATGTGAGCCTATTTCCATCCTATCTGAAGATTGCTCAAGATGGTGGACAACAGCCAGGGCTACACATCCTGACCTAGGATGCGGTTACTTGGTTCTTTTGACATTAAGATGGCACATACAGGTAGATCCACTCCATCTAGACCGATGGTGAGGATATGCAAGCATACTTCTGCTACTTCTTTTGTATTAGGAGTTTTAACCTGGGGAATGGCTACCTTTCAGAATACTTGATCTAGGATGGCTTTGCTGCCTAAACAACAGAATGCTAATGACTTGATGCCTCAAAGTGTTGAAGCAAGTAACTGTACGAGTTGTCCTTTGTATCATGTTAAAGAATTCTTTTGCTGCTTTTTCCCCCTTGTGTCCTGGGGTATAAAAGTGTATGGAAAGTTAAATGTAGGAGATTTCAGTATTCACTGGAACTCCCTCCCAATACTATCCTATATTTCTGTTTTATTATTTTATTTGCATCTTTATCCTCTTTACTATTTTTTCTGATCCCCACACCCCTACCCTGGTAAAAGGTATTTTTGTCGAGGCTGGTCTACAACAAACTGTAAGTCAAAATAAATCATTCCTCCCTTACAGTTATTTACTCAGGTATTTCTCAAGTGACTAAAAATCCAAAACAGCATAACTGACAACACACCAACCAGGGAATAAGGTTTATTTTAGCGTGTACTATTTATTAAGATATTACAGATTCACCAGGCAGTGGTGGTGCATGCCTGTAGTTGGAAGTTTCTGTCCTGTCCAGCCCCACAGCCATTCAATCCCAAAGAAACATACAGAGGATTACATTAATTATAAACTGTTTGGTCTTTTAGCTCAGGTTTACTATTAACTAGCTCGTATAACTTAAATTAATCCATAATTCTTATCTATGTTTAACCACATAGCGTGGTACCTTTTATCAGTGAGGCTTTCTCATCTTGCTTCCTCTGTATCTGGCTGGTGACTTACTCTCAACCTTTCCTCTTCCCAGAGTTCTCTTAGTCTGGTTGCCCCTGTAGTGACAATTGCATTTGTATTTTAATAAATAAAGCTTGCCTGAGGATCAGAAAAGTAAAACGGTCACACTGGCCAGCCTTACAGACTAGGCAGCAATTGCCCACATACCTTTAATCCCAGTAGCCATATTTGTGGGGTAAAAAGGACAACTGGAGCAGGAAACCAACCACTGAGCACCCTGACTCTGAACCCAGAGTCAGAGAAAGAAACATACCCCATATTTGAGACCTGGGCCAGGGAGAGAAACATCTTTATCCCTGAACCCAGGACTAAAGACATGTGCCCTGTCTCTGAAACTAGTGTCAGAGAAACATACTTTGTCCCTAGAATCAGAGCCAGAAAAAGAAATATGCCCTGGGTAATATCCTGGTAAACTTGTCATATATAAGTTATATATACATACACAGACACACACACATTCTATACATTCATCTTATGGCTGACTGGGGTCCTTGATACACTATCCTGGTAAACTTGTCATAAGTTGAATATATGTTATAAGTTATACACAGACACACACATACACACACATACACACACATACACACACACACATTCTATACACTGGGATCAGTATTTTATACTCATCTTATGGATGACCGGGGTCTTTAATACATGGTATACAGTGTCCTGCCTACATGTATGTCTACATAACACAGGAGGGTATCAGATTTCATTAAGAATGGTTGTGAGCTACCATGTGGTTGCTGGGAATTGAACTCAGGACCTCTGGAAGAGCAGTCAGTGCTCTTAACCTCTGAGCCATCTCTCCAGTCCAAGAACTTATTCTTTAACTAGGATTTAACACAGGACAAAACAGGAACTTATTAGAACCAAGGGATCTGGTAAAGGCTAAACCAAACGGCAAGGCTTTTTGGCATTATTGCTTTGTGAATAAGTTGCTGTGATTCGCCATAGATTTTTTTTTTTTTTTTGCTGTAGCTGACTTCTCTTTCCTGTTACATATTTGGGGATTAATTCCCACATTTCAGAACTGTTTTGTGAGAACAGTTTCTTACTGCCAGACCTCTGTTCCTCTCCCCTAGGTGAGCACAGAGATCAGCAGGTGTGTTTGATCAGTATCCAGAATTTAAGCTATTCACAGATCTCCAAGGACATAGAATTACTACCTGCCCAAGCTGCTGCTCTGATTTTAACCCACTCCTTCTGCTCTCTTTCACCTTAGTGTACTGACGATTTTAGTTCAGGACTCTCAAGGACAGCAGAAGAGATCATTAGCAGCAACCCAGAGAAAGACGCACAACACCCGCGATCAGAATGACTGATAACAACATACCCTGGAACTGATCACTTGGAGGCCTGGGTCTCTTATTCCCTTAGAGCAAAACTCCAGCCCTAGACCCATAGAAACTGCAGCATCTGGTGTACATGCGATCTAATCAGGAGCCATCAGCTTCTCCCTGACTGTCTACATAGGTTGCCTGGTTACCTGGTATCCTCTATGTATACTAGGAGAAAAGAAGCGGCGTGCTGATTTAAACAATCTGTGCCCCATTCATAATTTTACTGAAAATAAACCTTTGTAATCACCTAAAGATGTAGCATAGTACACTAACCTTTCCCTCTAGAATTCCCTGGTGATTTAATTCCCTTTTCTAACTAACTTTCTCCATGAAGGGGTTCACCAGACATGTGCTAGTCACTCCCATGAATCTGTGTGTATGTGTGAAACTCTTATTTGATTTTCCATGGGGCTAAAATATTCTGGTCCTGGAATCTGCCAGGACTGGGGAATTGCTGGTTTTAAGGGTATATATGACTGGGAACATTTGTAACAGGTAGAACTAAGAACAATGTAGAACTAAGAACAAGGGAGAACAAGAAGGAAAGATGAGAAATGATGGATTGAAGAGGAAAAAATAAAGAATTATGGATCATCAGAACCTGTTTGAGTAAGTATCTTTACCCTCAGATCTTTAGCCCCCCTTTAGCTATTCATGGTGTCTTTAATTGAACCCTGAAAGGGAGTCTTAAAGGCTAACACTGTTAAGGCTCTCATTAGACGGGAAGGCTCAGTGTGCATTGCAATGTCATCCTGTGAGGCTGTAGCTTTCATCTCTGGTGCACACTGTGCTGCTTGTCTTCAAGGGTCAATGTTGTAACAGGAGCAGCAGGGCTGAGTCCCCGGCACCCGGCCGCCCGCATGGCTAGCTTATGCCCCGAAATAATTACACGGACACTGTATTCTTTTAAACACTGCTTGGCCCATTATATCTACCCTCTTCTCGGCTAACTCTGATATCCCGATCAACCCATCTCTAATAAACTGTGTAGCATCAGTCTTACCGGGAAAGATTCGGCATGTTTGACCTGGCGGCTGGCTACATGGCATCTGCCTCGGAGAGCAGAGCTATAGCATCTGCCTGGGAGAGGGGAGCATAGCCTCTGCTCTAGAGAGCAGAGCTGTCGAGTCTGAGCTCACTTCCTCTTCCTCCCAGCATTCTGTTCTGTTTACTCCACCTATGTTCTAACCTATCAGGGCAAGCAGTTTCTTTATTTAATTAACCAATGACCTTCCTCTATCATTTCCCCTTTTTCTGTTTAAACAAAAAAGGAAGGCTTTAACTTTAACATAGCAAAATTACATATAACAAAACAGTTATCAAGTAAAAATTACAATATTTACATCTATTTTATCTTTATCATAACAAAGGAAAACAACTTAACTATCTATCTATTCTTCAACTGCATCAAAGACTCCAGAAGGATATAATATTACCTAAGTAAACAAGAAATAAGCAACTTTCAAAACTCTAGAAATGACAGAGACATTTTGCTGCCTGGACAGTCACCCAAAGTTCCTCTACTGTTGGGGCATTCATCTTCAGCCTACAGGCCCAGTTTCCAGCAGACATTTCCACAAAGCAGGAAATTTCAAAGGCAGTCACTATCTGCTTGTCCTGAAGAATGTCTTGCAGACTCTTTCATGAATCAGGAACCCCGAAAGATCATCTCACCTTTAGGCAAGTTCAGCAGTCCTCTCTCTGCGGGTTCTCTGTGTCCGGTTTATGCAATAGTCCAGGCAAGAGCAGTTTCTTGCCCAAATGGCAAGATAGTTAAGCAGTTTCTTTATTTAATTAACCAATGACCTTCCTCCATCAGGTCAAGGAGGGATTACCAGTTGAGTATGTAAATCTACACTTAGAGGAACAGGATGACTGGGTGGGTGCTGAAGTGGTCGCATCCTGTGAGCCCCAGACACTGGGCTTTAGGAGAATGAGATGTGAAGAGAGAGGTGAGGAAAAGAGAAGTTGTCAGTGGTCATCCAAGAAGCATCTCAGAGAAGCCTGCACATAGATGTCTCCTTGACAGGGTCTCTTCTCAAAATGGAGTAGCATATGATCTGTGTAGAAACCACCAGTGCTGTTTTGTGTTATTAGGAATTTGGCTCTGGTCGCCTTGACAGAGACCACCCGACTAGGAAATGGTATCTAAAATTCTGCCTCAGAATGGTATCTAAAAAAACCTGCAGTTCCACCATTTCTGGTCCGTGGATGACACGCAGGTGCACACGAAATACAACTCACTACGCTCCATCATGGTAGTCAACTATGAGGAGTCCATCAAGATACCCACTAAAGAATAAGCGCCGATGAAGACGTCGCAGATTCAGGAATATGTGGACAATATTGGGGATGCAGGGGTCCAGCACACCGCTGTCAAGACGGAAGACATCATCACAACGATCCACCACTTAAGGAAGCGAGGCATGGAGTTCTTTCTGTTCCATCTTCTTACTACAAGATGCTGTAAGAGAATCTCAAGACAGCCAAGATATTCTGAGTCACCAAAACAATCTTGAAAAAAACAAATTGGAGGCTTTACACTTTTTGATTGCAAAATTTCCAGAGACAGGCATACAGACCAATAGGAAAAATACAGAGCTTGGATATAAACATTGCACACATGTTAAATGGCTTTCAACAAACCAGAAAATAGAAAACAGTAGCCCCCCTCTCAGACAATGGTGAGGAAAAGTAGGATATCCAAATGCAAAGGAATGAGGCTGAACCGTGAAAGATCCACTGAAAATGGTCATGTAAAGGTAAATGTGAGACACAGCACTATAAAAGCTCTAGGAAAAGCTTGAATGGTACACTCTTAAGCATATATCCTAAGAAAATTAAGACTTAAGAGAAGAAACCTATACAAAATATTAAAGACTCTTCATTTAGAAGTTAGAACTATGAATCCCTACTGTTTTTCAAAAGACAAATTGTTTTAAAAATCCCAGCAATTGGAAAGTGAAGGACAGCTTAGGCTACATAGAGAGGTCCTGTCACAAAAAAAATAAACAAACAACAAAACCCCACTTCTTTGTGAATATATAATTATATAATTATTTCAAAACTGTTAAAACACGATGATGCTTAAAAGCCTCCTGGCTAAAGAAACATAGGTGTCCGGGGAACTGCAGAAGCCTGAACATAGATCGGCTTCAGGAGGCAGCAAGAAATTACTGCTCATTTGTTCAAGTGCGGTAATGGTGTTAAGAGCTGTGCACAAGAATGGTTTTCTCTTAAAATACCAGGGAAAAATATTTAGGAGTGAAATGTCCTATGTAAAAACTTGTTTCCAAATGGTATATGCAAATAAGTTAGTAATGTATATAAACATATATGTAAATGCAATTATATTCATATATACTTATATAAACATACAGTCTTATAAATATGAATATAATACACATATGCAAAAATACATATAAACCTACACATAAATATATAGATCATACTCACAAACATAGATAAATAACATGCACACAACACAACATATTATCAGCACCTAATATATAACTGCTACATATTATATATAGCACATAATCTGTAACTGTTACATGTATTAACTGCTAGATTTGCACAGTGGGCAATGGGTGTTCACTACTCTTTCAATTTCCTGTTAATATATTTCATAAACTTATCAAAATACAAAGACAGGACAGTTGTTAATGCTTCTGGGAGAAGTATTCTACAGTCAGCATTCCTTAAGGACTTGGCAAAAATAAATTTAGGAACATATCTCTCATAAGATCCTCAATAGATGGTTACAACTGAGCTAATGGAAAAAATATGACACCGGCTAGAACCATAAGAAATCCATCAAGTTACCGCCTGGGGAAATTCTTTTTTTGTTTTTGTTTTTGTTTTTGTTCGTTTGTTTTTTCCTGGGGAAATTCTTAACTTACAAAATTTTGCAGGCAGGTTTTGAAGCAGCAGAGAACAGGAATGCTAAGAATCTCAGCCTCTAAGAAGTGGGTGAAGCCGAGTGTTCAAACCATAGGCTGCTGGCCAAATATAAAAAATGTTGGGCTTTCAGCTGCTACCAACAGATAACAGATGATCCAGGGTCAAGGTTATTTGATCTCTTTACTACATACACTAGACAAACTTCTAAAAGTTCCAAGCAAATAATTTAGGGCATTTACTCAATATTTTACTATTAAATATTTAAATGTTTTACTAGTAAAACTATTACCGGCTTCAAGGAATATTGTTAAACCTGGTCTTCTTGAGGAAAAAAGGACCAAGTCCACAATTGTCCAATTAAAGCATCTATATTTTGAGGTGCACCCTGGACTGGAATTGGCCAGCTGGCTGCCTCACCATAATACAGGAACTGAGAGAGCAGCCCCTGCTGACCTCTGGAAGTCCCTTTTATGGAAGAGATAGTGTGTTCATGGGGGCGAGAAGGTTGGCAGTTATAAATAGTTAGAAGGATATAATGAAAACAAGGGAACAAAGGCCAGGATACACATCAAATAAATGAGGTTACAAGCAGTTTATATCAGACCTAAAAAACAGGAACTTAATTACAAATAGAAACCTCCTTCAGCAAAGACTTAGCATGGGACAAACAGGGATGTATCCCTTAACTAGGACTTAACACAGAACAAACAGAAACTTCTTAATTACAATTAAAAACTTTAAGTTGCAGACTGAGCGCACACCTTTAATCCCAGTTCTCAGGAGACAGAGACAGATGAAGCTCTGAAAGTTCGAGGCCAGCCTGGTCTACAGAGTGAATTCCAGGACAGCCAAGGCTACACAGAGAAACTCTGTCTCGAAAAACAAAATAAATAAATAGATAGATTGATAGATAGAAACCTTAACTAGCAACTTAACACAGGACAAACAAGAACTTATTCTTTTTTAAAATATTTTATTTATTTATTATATATACAGTGTTCTGTATGTATGTATGCTTGCATGCCCAAAGAGGGCAGAAGATCTCATTACAGATGGTTGTGAGCCACCATGTGGTTGCTGGGAATTGAGCTCAGGACCTCTGGAAAGGCAGTCAGTGCTCTTAAAAGCACTGAGCCATCTCTCCAGCCCAAGAACTTATTCTTTAACTAGGATTTAACACAGGACAAACAGAAACTTCTTCTTAATTACAATTAAAAACCTTAACTTGCAAGGACTTAACATAAAACAATCAGGAACGTCTTTTGCACATCTTAACTGCAGACAGGGTTCTTAACCCGCAAGGTATATTTTTCCTGTTTTGGTCTCCCATTAATGTGAGAGATATATTCTTCCTGTTTTGGTCTCACAGTATATCAATGGTAAACGCATTTGCTTAACAAATGTGAGGCCCAGGGTTCAATCCCCAGTATTACAAAAAAATAAGAATAAAAACAAAAGAAGACCTCACTGCAAAATAATATAATATATATACTCACTACAGAAAACCTGGAAAATATAACAAAATGTTAAAAAGCGCACAAATCATCCATAATCTCACTATCAAGTCTTAAGTCCATTTAATTCTTTCTCATCTTCTACCCAGAGGGTCATTTAACACAGTTTGGAGTCAAACTGCTTATTTAAGTTGGATTGCAGCACATTTAAAATTATATTATGGGGGCTGGAGAAATGGCTCAGAGGGTAAGAGCACTGACTGCTCTTCCGGAGGTCCTGAGTTTAATTCCCAGCAACCACATGGTGGCTCACAACCATCTGTAATGAGGTCTCTCATTACAGTGCCCTCTTCTGGCATACATGGAGTCTGAACACTGTGTACATAATAAATAAACACATCTTTAAAAATATATATATTATGGGTAGTTCCCACATCATTAACATCTTTTGCTTAGCATACAAAATGACAAATTCTCTTTAAAACTGATTCAGATAATTGCTAAGTACTGTTGAAATAATAAAATTAAATGCAAGGTAATGTGATGGCTTAACAGCCTTCATTTTGCAATGATGCAAAATGAAATTCGAAAGTAACATCAAAGGAAGTCATCCTCAGTAAATATTATTTCATCACACATTAACTCTGCTTACACATGTGCACAGCTCACTATGTAATTATGCTTATCTCAAATACATAGCAATATATATAAATACACAGTATCAAATGCAAAACCATTCATACTCATATGTGAATATTATAAGCACACATATAAGTATGTATGTGATACACATATGTACACACAAAATTCCATATAAATCCATACATGTCATACACACAAATATAGACCTGAGCATACACTACATGGACTAAATTTAGATGTTGAACAAGGGGTCAAACAAGTTTGAAAATCATCAGGCAAAAAAAAAAAATCTGTCTCACAAGGACAATGTTCAGGTATCTCCTAAGGTACTGCTAGAACTGCAAAAAAAAAAAAAAAAAAAAGAAAGAAAAGGAAAAAACCTGTGTCTGCCAGAATGGTGTAAATTATAATCTTGGTACTTGAGGCAGGACTGTGTGCTCAAGGCCAGCCTGAGCTACATGGACAGTTCTAGGCTAGCCTGTGCTATGCAGCACGCCCATCTCAAAACAACACCTGAAAACTTGCAAGTTCGCAACAGGGAAAGGAAGACAAAGAAATATGTCAACTCAACATCTTCATAAGGTGACTTCTACCCGGCCCGGAAAACAGTAATGTTGAAAGTTCCAAGTACCACACAGTTGGTAAGAAAAGCAAGTGGAAGAAAAGAAAAAAGAAAAAAAAATGTCGGAGGTATTACACACCCATTCTGGGATCTTGTAATTACAGAGACAGACTTTTTTCTCTCATTCACTCAGGAAAAGTTTACTGAACGCTTGCTGGGCGCCAGACTCTCTTCTAGGCAACGATGTTAAGCAGCAGATTTGACTGATGCACTGTAATGGGAAAGAAAGCAAAGAACAAAATACACCACTGATTCCATCAAACACTCTCTCCACAAACTCGAGGTATACACAGACCTGTATTTGCTTTCTGGGTTAGGGATAACTGTTCAGTTTCTTACCGCTACTCACAATGGCAAGCAAACTCAAAGAATGCATTGCCCAGGACAGCAGGCTTGAGCTCTGACTTCCAAGTCGACGCAGGCGTCTTAAGTCTTGTAGCCTAGCAACAAATAGTTCCAGGGCCAGCAGCCGCAGCCTAGGCTTGTGAGGACCAGTTCTTGAGCTAAAGGTGTCAGGGTTGAAAGTGGTGAAAGGTCGTCATTCTGACAAGCCCCGCCTAGTGTCTGGTAAACAGACCTAAGGAGAGTCAGAGGCAGGGGAATGAGGAATTTCATGAAATTTCTGGGAATTTCTTGAAAGTAGACGCATTGGATTTTGAAGACACAATGAGGGGAGGGGTGTGAATAATGGAATAAAAGTCAAGGCTGAGAAATGGAGAGGAAGAGGTCATTTACGGAGTGACTTCACTAGATGCTGAGTTGAGAACCCATCCAAGTCTGGCATGTCTGACCCAGGGAAAATCAGAGGGGCCTGAGGGTAAAGACAACCCAGTCCACGAATGTTGTGGTGAATGAAGTTAAAGCAGCAACAACCAGGAGAGAAGGAAGACGGGTTGGGAGACTTTACAGCAAACACACACAGGTGCCGCGAGGGGGCGCTGTCTCCATGGCGGAAAGAATGGAGGGAAGGCAGGGAAGGGGTGATGGGCAGAAAGGTACAGAGAAAGCATGGCAGTGGACACCGGAAGCAGATATTCCAGTCCCCAGCCCTGAGAAAGGAAGGAAGAGAGGAGGGAGGGGAGAAACGGCATTTGCACGTGGACATGGAAGCAGCGAGGTCCGCACTTGGGGAGGCGGGCGAACCTCAAGGAGCCCCACCCAAAGGAAGATTTATCTGCGTCCTGCCGGGTGAGAAAACGCGAGGGTTAACTCTGGACAAGGGGCCCGACTAAGCTGCTACCGCCCCGCTTTAGCTTTAAACTGGGTGACAGCCAGTCACCAAGGTCTAGGGCTCTACTCCGCCTACGGAAGTCGGGAGGCTCTACGTGCTCTGCGCGTGCGTGCGCAAGGTTCGGGAATGAGGTTTTCCTGAACTGCCAGACGTCACTGAAGGCTGGGTGCGGAAATCCGGGATAAGCAGCTTCCCCTTAGCTTCCGGTCTCGAGCTCTGAGGCTTTTAGTACCCGTCAGAAATCTGCAGGCCTCCTGTCCCAGACTGCGCAAACCTCCCACGTGAGGTCGTCCTCCCGCGAAGGTTCCTTCCCCTGTCGTCTCCCCACCCAACCCACTTCGGGATATGGCCCAGGGAGCCCAGCGAGGCCAGCGCCCTTCCATTTGTTACCATCTAGGGGTCTTGATAGGAGTTCCTTCCCTCGACAGTTCAAGAATCAAAAGGCAGAAGAAAAGAATCTCTAGAAATGCAGACGGAAATCAGTCCGTCAAGAATGGCTTTTATTAGGGGGTGAGGAAGCAAAGCAGAAAGCCAAAGCCCAGCTTCTCTTCTTCCCCTAATTTAGTAGTGGCCAGTTTGAAGACAGACAGCACAGCTGACTGGCCTACATCTGTTACTTAAATATGCCCAGATCCTTGAACTTGTTGAGTCAGCCCATCCGCTGGGGTCCTGCTGGCAGGAGGAAACGCCCATAAGGCTGTTTTAAGTCGTCAGGCTTTGTCTTGGGTCAGGAAGGTGAGGAAGCAGCCAGCTACATTGTAAATTTATAGTCTATTTCTTAGCAATGGGCCTTCACCCTATCTGCCTGCCTATCACAAAGGAACTAACTTCTAGTCTCTCACACTCAGCTAAATCCGCAGCACTTAACATTTTGAAACAATGTCTCCTAGACCGCCCCTCAAATGCTGGTTTACCAGTGCTCAGTACAGCAGGGTTTTATTGCTCTTTCCTAAGAGAGTCGCCAGCCTCATGTTTGTGGCACATAGGAGTACTGTTTCCAGAAATGTGCACCAGAGTTAATGGCTCACACTTGGAACATCATCACTCTCAAACCCAGTACTTTGGAGACCCAGGAAGGAGGCTATTTGAGTTCTCTGCCAGCCTAATTTACAAAGAGATCCACTCCAGCCTGGACTAATATAGCCTGGACCCCTTCCTCTTAAGTAGAAACTGTTGTGAACGTCTTGCGTCTAGGACTGCAGCTGTTTCTGGGAATATAGTCACATAAAAGACTCCTCCAGAGTGATAAGCAAAATGCAAAGTGCCTGTCGACACAGCTTTGTCAACACTTGTTTCCAAGTATTACCCATCCAGATAAAGTATCTTGGGATTTTGTTTCATGTCATGAAATTGGACACTGCCATAAATTTATTGGCCATTTGGATTCCCTCACTCACGATGTTACAGATCCAAAATGTTTGCCCATATCTTTACTGGGTTTTCTCTTTGACATGCTGGATACTTTACATATTTGAATACCATTTCTATGTTGGCTCTATGACCTGCAATGGTCTTTTCTCTATTGCCTGCTTTTTCACTTACACAATATGAACTTTCTGATGCACACGAATTCTTAAATTTACTATATCCGTTTCTCTGATATTCATTTCACTTAAAAAATATTTGCCAAAAAATGCTTGATAGTCTCAACCAGAAGCTTCATCCTCTTGCTTTTCCATTTAAATAATTTGTCTAGAACAGGGGTTATTAAACTATACACCTGGGTCTATGCTAGTCCAGATCTTGTGTGTTTGGGCAAAGAATATGTTTTTATAATTTTGTTTTGCATTTTGGAGACTTGAGTCTTACTACATAGTCCTTGCTGACTTGAAATTTGTGACAATCTTCCTGTCACTGCATCTAAGTGTTGAAAGTTACAGGTGAGCATCACTAGATCTTGCTTAGTTTGCTAAACAGCTTTTTAATTGTATTCCACAGTGAAAATGACAGGAAACTCAAGTTTCAGAGTCCATAAGTAAAATTTTATTGGACACATCCACACTGGTATGCTTACAAATCATTAATAGCTACTTGCACATTGCAGTCACATGTGGTTGAGTAGTGCAGTACAGTTTAAAAAAACACTGTTGCCCTTGCAGGAAAAAATGCTGACCTGTGGGATAAGGTATCGATTTTAACTATAAAAAAAAATTCCCGAATCACAAGATAACACTTCACACCATTAGAACAAAAAATAATAAATTTGGTAAGGACATGGTAAGAAGTCAGAGCAGTCATACATCACTGGTAGAAACATAAAATAGTTCAAGTGATATTAACATCAGTTCCTCAAAAGGCAAAGACCAAGCAATTCCACTAAGATTCTACCCAAAAGTACTGAAAACGTATTGGCACATGAGTTTGTATATTTGTTCAAAGCAACATTCTTAATAGTCAAAAAGTACAAGCTGAAATGTCCATCAATCAATAAACAAAATATGGTTTTAATCATATGGTGAAATTTTTTCAGCCACAAAAAGGATTTCTAGTACAACATGACCTTGAAAATATATGCTAAGTGAAATCAATTAGTGACAAAGGGCCATATGTTTTATTTTTCTATGGACATGCAATGTATAGAATTCCAAATACACACAGAAAATAGATCAGTGGTTGCCAGGGTCTTGGAGTAGAAAAATGCTAACAGGTACAAAAGTCTTTCCTGTGGTTAATGAAAAATGTACTGAAATTACAGAATGGAGGTGATTTAACAACCTTAAGAGAGAATACTAAGAGCAACTGAACAGAACACTTAATTTTTAAAGCTTGAATATTAGTTTATGAAAAATGACCATTAATGCTGAATGTCTGTGGTTATCAAGCCTAGGTACAGGCATATACTTATATATGAGTTACTTTCTTCTGCTTGATTGTTCATAATTCTGAAAACATTTATTTTCAGATGTTTTCTTGCAAATGAAATTTTTTTTTTGCAAAGTTTTGTTCTCTACACCTGCCTCTACAATAAACCCTCTTCTTTAAATACTGCTCATAAAGAAATTCACTTACGGCTTAACGGCTCCCACCTGTAGCTGACATGATGGAAGGTTTCTTCCCCCAAATCCTAACCTCTTGTTGCATAACACACATGCAATTGCCTTTCATTGTGAAAGGAAGTGAATGATCAAGCCTAAATTCACAGGGCTGGAGATGTGCAATACATCCTTGGGGAGAGTACCTTCAACAATTATACAGATTATCATAGTTGTTTTCAAAATCTTTTTTTTTTTTTTTTTTGGCCTGGCAACAGTATTTTAATTAATGGCTCTCTATTACATCCCTGGCCCCATTTCACATCATCCATTCTAATCACAATGGTCTCCTGGCTATTCCTCAAATACAGTATGTTCTTGCCTCTGGAAGAATATTTCTTCCCTAAGTAACTACTGGCTCCTTCCCTCATATTTGATAGGTCATTAGGAATCATCTCAGTGACCTGTTTTCAAAACTGTAATCACTTCTATACAACACATACATCCCATCCCCTTTCTCAGCTTTATTGTCCTCCCAGGCATCAACCACCATCTGACACATGATACAAACCTGTTTTCCTCCCCTGCTCAATTGTAAACACCTCGTTCAGCTTTCAGCTAGAGTAGCAACTCTGACTGTACTGCAGGTACTCTACGCAGCTGCTGAACTAAGAGACATGAAGTTGGGCCAGTCTAATGAACAATCTGCAGCCACACTTGAGCACTGATAACTTTAGCATCAAAATAATGTGGGTTAATGGAAACTACTAAGACAGTGGCCATAATTATAAATGCTCCCAAAATCAGCTGTGGACATTGCATTCTTAGACTGTAGACAAGCTTTGGGGTGCTGAAATGTACCTTCTTGGCCACCCAAGTCAGTGGGGGTGGGGGGGAGTAAACTTAAGGGAAATCTACTCTTTATCTTTTCTACTCATTCACAGGATTTATTAATTTTTTAATTTATTATTTTTAATTTATTATTGATTTTTGTTGTTTCAGGCAGGGTCTCACTTGTAGCTTGGCTGTCCTGGAATTCACTAGGTAGACAAGGCTGACCTCTAATTCACAAGAGATCTGCTAGTCTCTGCTTCCCAAGTGCTAGGATTAAAGGTGTGTGCCGTCACACCTCACAGGATTTAATTCTCTAAACCAGTACTAAAAATCAGGGCTGTTAAAATGGTGAAAGGACAGAAGCCAGAGCCAACAGAATTCTTTTTTCCTTATTAAACTTTTTTTGTGGATATGGAGTGGAAGGGGTTGGTTTATTAACTTGCTGGCTAAGAGAACACACACAAAACACTTCTGTCAGGCGTCTAAAAGAACATGTGAGGGACACCACCTATAGATAATACAATAAATGATCACAAACACTGTGGCTTAAAACCACACAGCAGTTCTCTCCGTTTAAGACTGGAATCAGGGGGCTGGAGAGATGGCTCAGAGGTTGAGAGCATTGCCTGCTCTTCCAAAGGTCCTGAGTTCAATTCCCAGCAACCACATGGTGGCTCACAACCATCTGTAAAGGGGTCTGGTGCCCTCTTCTGGCCTGCAGGAATACACACAGACAGAATATTGTATACATAATAAATAAATAAATAAAAAAAGACTGGAATCAATTCACTTACACTAGACTAATAAGAACAGGAAGAACAGGAATAGGTCCTTCTAGGGGAGAATCCATTTTCTTGCCTCTCTGGCTTCCAAAAGCTACCTACATTGTGGACATTCCAGCATTAAAGCCAGAAACGGGTAAATTAAAAGCTCTTCAAAGACAGAAAAAGTAAAGTAAATGTTCATTCTTTGAAATACTCTACCTTCACTTTCTACATCTGATTCCAGCCAACGTTCTCTGCCTATTAAGGGCCTGGGTGATTAAATGGGACTTTTTTTTTTCCTTTTATTATTATTACAAATTTTCACCTCCTCCCCTCCTCCCATTTCCCTCCCTCTCCCCCTCCCCCTCCCCTTCCAGTCCAAAGAGCAGTCAGAGTTCGAGGACAGTCTCCTCTCTGTCCTGCTCCCCAGCCACTCAGGCCTAACATCAACAATCACCCAGGCTGCACTAGAAGTCATCTGGAACTCTCCCAATTCAAATCTCACCTTTCCGTCTTTAGTCAGAAGTATCCATCTTCTATAGAGTAGTTATTTTCATTACAATTATTATTCTGGTCATTTGAGACCAATTATTTTAGAAAAGAACAAGGGGAAACCATTCACACATCACACAAACCCCATGTGGACTCACTCCAATTTCATAGCTGACACCTCCTCCTTGGGGTGCGTGCCCTCAGACCATCCGCTGGTCTGGTGCTAATTTCCTATTCCAGAATCTAGAATGCAGACTCAAAAAGCAAGGACACTGCTAACATTAACACTGTGGTACATTCATGTTTTACTTGAGAGTAACAGACAGCAAGTGTCCAGTCCTTGAGTGAGTCCACTAGTTTTCATGTCTTACTGAGACATCTCACCCTATATGGCAGCAGTTCTCAACCTGTATGTCATGACCCCTGGGGGTTAAACAGCCGAGGGGTTACCTAAGACCACTGGAAAACAGATGTTTACATTACAATTCATAACAGTAACAAAATTATAGTTATGAAGTAACTATGAAGTAGTAATGAAAATAATTTTATGATTGGGAGTCACCACAACAAGAGGAACTGCATTAAAGAGTCTCAGCAGTAGGAAGGATGAGAACCACTATATAGAGACAATCTGTAAGTTATACATGACTGTATCTCTCATGGGAACATGAGACCAATTTTTCAAATGATGAGGTTGAAAAGTATACAAAAGAAATATATATAACTCAATCTCAGCACTCTTAATATTCTGAGATGAATTAACTGTTCCAAGGGTTATCTTTGTAAGAGTCTGACAGTATCTTTGGCCTCTATCTACTAGGCACCAATAGCTTTTCCACCATGTGGGTGCAAGAAACCAAACCATGGTCCTCTGCAAGCATAACAAGTGCTCTTAACCACTACCTCTCCATCTCCATCGTGTGATTGTTTTTCCTGTCAAAGAAGGGCATCCATACAGAGATGTCTGACTTCCTTATCAATCTACTCAACAGCTTTAATCATCTCAAAATAGACTTATGAGTCTCCCTCCCTAAGAACCAGAAAATACAGGATCAAGTCAATATTACCAGATCAGCTCACAGGACTTTGAAACCATCAAACAAATTGTCTAGCTTTCATTTAGCCAGCAGTGAACTGAGAAAGGACATGCTAGGATTATTCCAGATTTTTCTTTAACTTTCTCCTCCCTATCCTCAAACTGATAAACCTCTTCCTCCACAATGCCGTAATCTTCATAATACAAGGTCCAGAAGAAATGATCCTAAGCTCAGGATACGCTGATTTCAGAGAAAGTTCTGTCTATATACACCTGTAGATGCTTACAGCTTCCTGTCACTATGATCTAGCCTTTATAATGTCTAACAATATCTTTGGCCTCTATTCACTGGCAAAGGTCCATGAAAAATACCAAATATCTTTCCTTTTAGCTTCACTTTTATATACACTATCAGTTATATAAAAATGTATAACAAGGAAAATTATATAAATGTAGTCTCCTAAGAAAGCCATTAAATTTTTTCCATCACCCACTGCTAACCTAATATGAATACTCTTAACATGACTGTAATGATAATAAATCTATTTTATGCCTTCTTTTGTAATGATTTAAGCATTTTTAGTATTGCAAGAAAACCTTTAGATTTCGCTTCAAATGACCTTAACTCTGAACAAATTAGTGTCCTAAATGATCGTCAATGGTGAAGGCAAGAGATAACTGAAATACAACTCAATGTTTGCTTGTTCAACAACTAAAGCAATGGATACTATTTCTTAGAAGCAGCCCTTTCCATCATGGAGAGCACGTTAGTCTTAAAAGGGAAAACTTCATTTCAATCACAAACAACTCCTACGTCCAGTTTCAGCTCACTAAATGAGTCCTCAGTGTTCTGGCAGCACTATGAAACACAAGTGCATTTGAACAGCAAATTCAACTAAAACTGTGGCTGTCATGGGGCGTGTGTGAGATCTCTCACCACTATGCCTTTGCTGAAACGGGAAAGACAGTAAAAACTCCTGACGAAAGAGTTCTTCCCAATTACACTTACAAGCTTGGCGTCTACTAAGCACTAGCCTATATACAGTAAGATGATACTCACTATTAAGAATGCCTCCTATTGATTATGTACTGAATGCATTCACAGGTTCTTAGGGAAATACCATCCTCACTTCCAGGTGCTCTATTTCAGTGTCTGCACTACAAGTCTGGTAAGGCTGAATCATCCCTCAAGCCTTTCTACACTGATTACCAATCAACCCTCTCTTCAGGAGTTTCCCCAATAACAGAATTAATGGGATTATAGGATATTTCATACTCAAATTCTTTTCTGTTAACAAGGGAAGTCATATCTGAAGACACCTCTCCTCTGTTCATTCAAGAAAAGTTTGGCCAACATTAATTATGCTTCCACGGGCTGTTCTTCAAGGTGTGTTCTCTGATGTCGGACAAGACACCAGCTCCTTCTAAATATTTTCCCACATTGAGGACACTGGCTGGGACCCTCCCTGTTATGGAGTCGCTGGTGTACTACCAAGTGAGTGTTCTGCCTGAAGGACTTTCCACACTTCAGACACTGGTATGGAGTCTCCTTAGTGTGAATCCTCTGGTGCTTGGTCAGACAAGAACTATCCCTAAAAGCTTTACCACACTGATTACACTCATAAGGCCTTTCACCAGTATGAATCCTCTGGTGCCGGATAAGTCCAGCAATATTCCTGAAGAGTTTACGACACTGGTTACAACCATAGGGCTTCTCACCAGTGTGAATTCTCTGGTGCCTGATGAGGTACGCACTCTCAATGAACGTTTTCCCACACTCTTTACATTCATAGGGTTTCTCCCCAGAATGAATTTTCTGATGCACAATGAGGTGAGAATTGCGATTGAAGGATTTCCCACACTCTACACATTCAAAAGGCTTCTCTCCAGTGTGTGTCCTCTCGTGCTGAGTGAGGTATGAGCCATCTCGGAAAGCCTTTCCACATCTGCTACACTCATAAGGCTTCTCGCCGGTGTGGATTCGTAGATGTACAGTAAGGTGAGAGATGTCAGTGAAGGGTTTCCCACATTCATTACACCTATACGGCTTTTCCCCTGTATGAGTTCTTTGATGCAAAATCAGGGATGAATTTCTGTTGAAAGTTTTTCCACATTCTAGACAGGCATAAGGCTTCTCACCTGTGTGAATCCTCTGGTGTTGTGTCAGAGCTGATCCGTCACTGAAAGCTTTCCCACATTTATTGCATTTATAGGGTTTCTCTCCTGTATGAATCCTTCTATGTACAATCAAGTTGTAGTTCTTGGAGAATGATTTTCCACAATCATCACAGGTGTAAGGTTTCTCACCAGTGTGAGTTCGATGGTGTAAAACAAGAGAAGAGTTCCGTTTGAAGCACTTGCCACATTCAGTGCATTTAAAGGGCTTCTCAATGGAATGACTTCTTTTTTCATTAAGAGATGAGTTCAGGGCCAGAATGTCCCCAAAGTCCTTACCTTTGTAAAATTTTTTGCTTCTTTTCTTAATTTTTTTGTCACAAAGGGGAGTAGTAAAGTGGTTTAGAGATTTAATACTTTCTGTGTATTTATAGGGTTTGTCTTTCATTTGGTTTCTTGCAAGTTGAGTGACTTCCACGGAAGGATGGATGGCTTTTTCACAAGCATTACCATCACCAGTTTCCTTAGCTGTATAACTCTGGGGACAACTATGTAAGGTTTGATCACAATCAAAAGTTTTAATATCTGAGTTATGAACATGAAAGCCATTTGTTGTAGGAACTCTCTGAGATTCTAGAAGGGCTGGATTTGTACTCAAATGCTCCCCCACACCAAGATCATCACAGTTTGTTTCCTGAACCCCTGTTTTCTCATCAGTTAAAGAAGACTGCCTCATATTTCTTTCCTGGTTCTCACAGTCCCAATTGTCACCTAAAATGGGGAAGCAGAGTCCCTCTCTTTTAAATCCTTCCATTTCTACCTCAAAGGAAACTTCTTCTTCTTCTTCTTCTTCAGAAACATTCTGAGCTATTATTTTTCAGTCTCATTTTCCATACTGAAAAGAAAGAAAAAGACACATTAAGAAAACAGATATATTTGGAAGAAAATGAAAAATGATAATGGGCTAAAGTATGTTTTGCTTGTTTTTTTGTTTCAAATTCATATCTGTAAAACAGGGAGTTTGAATGAATGCCAAGGCTGAAGCTAAGAGCAGGTTCAAAAGAAGTGACATTACATTGTAATACTCTCAAAGAACAGGTCAAAGGAATACCATGTAAGGATAAATAAAACAAAAATAATTAACTCAGTACATAGGAGAAGGGAAGGTAGACATCTCTGTTCATTCTCAAATATGATCTTGGTCACTGCCTTCTTGTCCTCTATCACCAATGCCCCTCATCGGAAGTCAACGCATATCATATGAGGAAAGAGAAAACCTAGACCTAGAAACCAGTGCTGTAAATGCTGCACTTAGGAGGTAAAGCCATAAGAATGAGGTCAGTCTACTCTATATAACAAATACCAAATCAGCCAAGCCCTATTTATAAATAAATAAATAAATAAATAAATAAATAGAAATATGGTAACATAAAGCTCAGATCTGCACACATGTTCGTTAAAAGCTGTAAATTAGTCAGTCGCATAGCTGGATAGTTTGGTATCCACTAATAAAACATAAACCTTTCATCATATAAATCTAATCATAGTTACCTCAGAAAATAAGAACAAGTGACTATCAATACACACCTATGAAATGATCTTTTTTTCAATTTTTTATTTTATATGTATAGGTGCTTTCTATGCAAGCATATCTGTGTACCACATACATGTCTAGTGCCTGCAGAGACGATATGGGATCCCTTGGAACTGGAGTTTCATACGGTTGTGAGCCACCACGTAAGGACTAAGAATTAAGCCCAGGTCCTCTGGAAGAGCAGCTAATGCTCTTAACCACTGAACTGTCTCTCCAGCCCTATATGGAATAATCTTAAAAGAAAAGAAGGAAAAAGACAGAACAGTAATGGTAAAGATGAAACTTAATATGGTTGGTCATGATTACATAATAGCAAAGTAGAAAGATAAAAAGAGATGGAAAGCTTTTTTCAAAGCACTAAAGGAAAACTACCAGGTTCACCAAGATCCAGGAGTGAGAGTAAAATAAAAACAAATTCAGAAAAACAAAGACATTCTTCAAAAAGAGGGGGACCAAAGAAAGGAGGGACCAGAACGAAAGAGAAACGGATAAATCCAATGCTGAAAAGAAGAAAAAAACAAGATCAAGTATTGGCCAGATAAAGATCACAGTACAATACAACAGTAGTAACATGCAACCAAACAGACAAGGCATCCTCAAAAGGAAGAAGAAATCAATATATCCAAACACAGCAAAAGGCTTATTTCCTTTGAAAATTGGAAAATCAAAAAAAAAAAAACTACTGGACAAGGCAAGCAGCAAAAATTTTCAGTTAGCTAGCCTTATCAAACAGTTGGTTGAAAAGCCATGTACATTGAAAGTCAAATGTTTTCTAAGCACATGTGAAACATTTGCTTAACATGACCACAAACCAGATCAAAGAAAATACTGAGCAAAGGCCAGATGACAGCATAAAAGACCAATCTACGGAGAGAGTGCAGTCAAGCTAACAACCAGTCAACACAAGAAAACCAAATACAAGAAAACCAAAGGGGAAAAAAAAGTATTTCTTTGAAAAAGTATGAACATGAAAACCTATTTCTTAGTGATGGATAGATCTAAAACCTTGATTAAAATAATACCTCTAAGTAAAAAAAATAAAAATGCTATTATCACAAAATGAGACAAATTAGGCTGCAGTCAACTTAGTTCTTGGACAGAAAGTATTATTCTTTAACACTTATAGTGAAAAAAGACCACAGAGCTAGGAGTGTATATTGGAAGAGTGCTGACCTAGCCTGTCTAAGACTCTGTGTTCCAGCCCCAGCATCAGAAACAGTAACAATAATAAATTCCTGGTTATCCTAAAGTATACTGTGTAGAAGGTTAATCAGTCATGGGAACCTCAACGTTAGCGAAGGATTTTCATGACGAATAGATGGTATATACTAATATGAATAACAAAACCACATGTGCAGCTGTGGGTAAAGTGTGGTGTTTCTAGAATGGCTCTGTGGGCTAAAACACAATTATCCACTGCTCCTACACTCATCTGGATGAACCATAAATCCCCACTGAGTGGCGTTCCAGAACAACATAATATGCACCTTGTACTGGTCTCGCTGAACACAGCGGACAAGGTGGACTACTGAGACCTCAAGAACAATGGCAATGGGTTTTTGATCCTACTGCACGTACTGGTTTTGTGGGAGCCTAGGCAGTTTGGATGCTCACCTTACTAGACCTGGATGGAGGTGAGTGGTCCTTGGACTTCCCACAGGGCAGGGAACCCTGATTGCTCTTTGGGCTGACAAGGGAGGGGGACTTGATTGGGGGAGGGGGAGGGAAAAGGGAGGCGGAGGTGGGGAAGAGACAGAAATCTTAAATAAATAAATAAATAAATAAATAAATAAATAAATAAATAAATAAATAAATATGCACCTCGTACTTCCACTAAAAAGAAACTCAAGTTTGGCCAGCATTTTTGCCACCTTACCAAAAGAAGGTGGAAAACATGTTTGAACATGTAAAATTTGAGGCCTTTTATGTAATCATACTTTTACCACCTACTATTAACTTGACTAAAAAAAAACAAAACAAAACAAAACAATGCTAGTGAGTTCACTTCTCACACTATACCTCATTTATATACAATCTCTATGTTCCAAAATGAAAAGGAATATCCCAAGAAATATTACAGGACCTAAAAGTAAAATTAGGGAGCTGGAGAGATGTTCAATAGTTAAGAGCACCTACTGTTTCTGAAGAGGACCTATGTATAGTTCTGAGCACCCACATGAAGGCTCAAAACTATCTCTAACTCCAGTCCCAGAGAATCAAGACCCTCCGTTCCCAGTGAGCACTGTGTACATGTGGTACACAGTTATACACAGATACAAAACATCCATACACATAAAATTAAAATAAACAGTAAAAAAAAGGTCTGACAAGTTCTACCTAAGCTCAGTTCATGACTGTCTTGTGAATAGGGTGGGTAACTACTTAAAGAATTTTTTAATTAATTTCACCTATAACTAATACTTATTTTATCAAAGCCTAAAATACAACCAACAAAGTCAAAAGTCATCCACAAGATGAGAGACAATGTATCTAGACTATACATAGAACTCAGAAGTCAATAATGAAATCAGACAGACATGTGGTCCACACCTATAATCCACACTTGAAAGGAAACCATGCCCCGCCCCTACCCCTGAATAAATAAACAAATATGACAACCCACATTTTTAATTAATTAATTTATTTATTAATTAAAGATTTCTGTCTCTTCCCCACCGCCGCCTCCTCTTTCCCTCCCCTTCCCCCAATCAAGTCCCCCTCCCTCGTCAGCCCAAAGAGCAATCAGGGTTCCCTGCCCTGTGGGAAGTCCAAGGACCACCCACCTCCATCCAGGTCTAATAAGGTGAGCATCCAAACTGCCTAGGCTCCCACAAAACC